>NC_088356.1:4290000-4560000 GCF_036884655.1 Musa acuminata AAA Group
ACAGTCACGAGGAGGAAGAGAGAACAGACGGTAGGCGTCGGCGTCTTCTCCGATACGCAATCATGGAGGAAGGCGGGGACGGGAGCCTTTTAAAGTCCTCAACAGGCAAGATTGAAGAGCTTTCCCGTGAATGCCCTCCCTACGCCACCCAAACTCCGAAAGTGCCACTGCCAACACTTCTTTGATAGCAGTAACGCTAAAATAAACCAACAATTCTGTTGTCGCCCTCGGATTCTCTCACTTGCCATAAGATTCGTGCGCATTCCTAAGCGACCGCATCGCGTCGTGCGAATATTCTCACCCACACCAAATCCTTATTTTTCGCTTAAAGGTATATATCACATGAAACGTGAGGGAGGGGGAGGGGAAGTTGGCCGATTGGTGAGAAGAACATCGGCGGTCCCACGACGAAGGACCACTCGCTGGTATGGGACCGGCAGTGCCAGCCAATAGCTGAGCCGCGGCATCTCGCCACGTGTCCAGGGATCACGTGATCGGTCCGGGAGCGGGACCACCGGCCGTCCCTGGTCCCTCCGTCCGATCGCCAACGTACGGCCAATCTTCCCCGTATCTCACCGGTGACGACAGTTGCTCTCGAGTTGCGCCGAAGCTACGTAGGGCTTCTTCGTGGAGACGACTCACGAGAGCGCTGGGACAATGTGGGTGCGATTACCGCAGGGGTGGCCCGGGCAGTTTCGGTAGAGACGATGTTTGGTGTCAGGGAACGTGGGGTGGTGTCCATTTTCCCAGGCCGTGCCAGGGGCGCATGATGCTGACCTTTTCGTGCTGTGCTGCTCTCGATGCAGCGCCTTCACCGTGTTGGTTAATGAACACACAACTACATGTTCTACATATTGTTGACGCCTTTTGACCTGAGCCACCGTCGCACAGGTCGGCTACGTTTCGTTACGATCCGCTTGAAGCGGTCGTAGCAGCAGCGGAGTAGGGGAAGTAGGCGTAGCAGAGTGATACTGACGTGTTTGAACTTTGAATGAGTTAGGCGTATTATGGTTGAGCTGCATACATGAGACAGTAGTTCGGCTAGTGGACTGAGAAGAGTACCAGCCAATGGGAAGATGATGGTCGTCAAAGAAACAACCTGCAACAAGACGTCATAGGGTGAAGGGAGGAGGGAATAAGGTCCAATCAAGAGGGAAGGATAATGATGGCGTCAGCTAGGGAGGGGCGCCTCGCTACCTCGCATGGGGAACTAGCGATTTGCATCGAGATTCGTGCATACCTAAACCTTCTTGCTGTCCTTGATCGGACCTCTACCTGACCTACTAACGGATCAATTCTTTCCCAAACCCGCTAAAGCCTACCAACCCAATGGATCAACAGAAGGGGAGTAATACTTAAACCGTCCTGCTGTCCTTAATCGGACGTCTACCCGACCTACTAACGGATCAAGTCTTTCCCAAACCCGCTAAAGCCTACCAACCCAATGGATCAACAGAAGGGGAGTAATACCCAAACCGTCCTGCTGTCCTTAATCGGACGTCTACCCGACCTACTAACGGATCAAGTCTTTCCCAAACCCGCTAAAGCCTACCAACCCAATGGATCAACAGAAGGGGAAAAATGGCCCATCCGATCCACTGGGTCGAGGTAAAAACATGGAATACAGACACTCGTCAACGGTAGAAGAACAAAACAGATGATGGCTTCTTTCATCATCTTCTTCTTCTTCTTCTTTTTAATGTTTTTATTGCCAATAAACAGAAAAAAGAAGAAGCCTAAGATCGAGTTTATCTAATGCAGCTTAGAATAGTTTATATGATGATCAACAAGTTATGGATACAGAATTCAGCATAAACACATGAGGTTTAAGGGTACCTCTTTCTGCAACCTCAAGGGACTGAAACTGACATTTTCTGCTGGAACACCTGGATGGACAATTGAAGAAACCTCAAATTCACCAAAATAGGTGTTTGTACTTTGTTTTTGTGTACTAATTCATCAAAACAGAATAATCCATACCTCTTCGAAATGATCTAATTCAGGTCTTAGTTCTTCCTCAATGATGGCTGATGTCAGTTCGATCCCATGGGAACCTTGCAGATGGTCCTTCAAGCTACCAAGAACCTGAGACATTACAAGTGTTCTTCAGCATACAAGTTGGGACATTCTGTTATTGCTACCTTATCCTGTACGAAAGAAGTTGCTGAAAATGATGAGATAATCTAGGAAGAGAGATTCATGGCAATCTAAATTGTCGAGTGTGATAAATTTGAGTCTATTTTCTTTATCTGCAATCAAGAACAACATGCACAACATAAACTAAATCCGCTGAAGAAACATATGTACAATACAAACTATATCCAAGAACCATAAGAAAGCAAACTTAAAGGAAATGTTTCTGCTTAAACTTAAAGCCAGTAACTCATCGTCTGAATAATTGGCAAATTTGCTTATGCCTACCAAAAATGGATTCAAAAGAAGAAAAGGCTACAAACCGCAGACATTCTTAGCAATGATGGAACTCTATGCACCAACAAGGAAATAAGATTGGCACCCTCGTTGACAATACTACAAGCTGCAGAGTCCTTAATCCATGGATAGGTGTTCACTGTGCAAGAAAGGTATCTTATATCATGATGAAGTGTGTTATTGGGAGGAAGAAAGCATATCAGATGGTGGAATATGAACTAACAAAGTACATGACAGTCCAATGTTCGCCATTTCGCCCAGACCGATACGAAATGGGGGACACACATTGATCTGAGCACTAACCGGTATGCGGACCCACCCCGGTCCGGTCCAACAAATAAAGGGAACTAGTTTCCCACTTCTCACGTGACCGCTGCCTCTGCAGCACTCGCAGGCATCCTCTCCGCCTTCACAGGGCTCACGAGCATCACCTATGATGCTGCGATCGATGGTGACCTCCGCTTGCCGCGACCTCACTGCACCGCCACATCTCAGGTAAGGTCTCTTCTCCTCTTCCTCTTCCTCTTCTTTCTTCCTTCTTCCTCCTTTGCCACTTCCTCTTCTTCCCTCTTTCTTTCTCATTCCTCTTCTCCCTTTTTTCTTACTCTCCGAAACACTGGTACTTACCAGTGTACCATGTGTCGATATACCAATAAAGATCGGTACATGCCGTGTCGTCAATCGACCGACACGCCAGCTCCGACTGGTAAGGCGCACCTTGCATGACACAATGTGTCAAGTGACATTCACAACATGTGTAGCCTTCAGTAATACATGAATCCAAAAGCACACGTGTAAATGCTTCTAGCTGACTAAAATAGTTGGAGAAATTGTGGATATATGTCAGCATTGTTGTCAGTCAAGATCACATTTTAGAAAAAGGACACACATGCTATTTCTCTTTTCTGGTCAAGTTCCGCAAAAGAAAGATATACAATTAAATCATGCACAATACTCTCAATAAATGGCACAAAGTAAATATATGTTAGTGGTTAATGCGCACCATTTCAAAACCTTCTTCAGTAGGAAAAACTTCAAGTCTTTGGGAAGTCACACACTGACATTTTTGTAGTCTCAAAGAAATTCGTGTGATTACACAAAGAACTCTAAATTTCTGCCTCATCTGAAAGTATGAAACAAATTAAGCGTCAGCAATGAAGCATAAAAAGCATAATAATGGAGGCTTTTTAGAAAGGTTAGGGTGCTCATGTTTGTAATGTTGAAAACCTACAATTCAATGCTATTCTAAGCATGTCTAATTATCTAGAAGTACCTGACTGATCCCACAAACCTTTTGCCACAATACTTGATCAGAAAATCCTTCTCACACAATAAATAACTAAAATCTTTGCCCTTTGTAGTATGCAAAGAAGTCAAATGTAACTTGATGCATTATTTAGTCTGTAAGTATGATATCCGGCTTCAACATTGATTTGAATGGAGATGCACCAATCAATTAAAAGGCTCTGTAATAGGTTCCTTAGGTACCAGTGACAGTATTCATCAGTGTTCCATCTCAAGTTGAACATTTTCTGAAATCAAATGTAGCATATATGGCCAAAATCTGGCATGAAAAGCAGCATATGAACCACAGAATTTAATGTTGTGACACAAAACAAATAGAAATATCATAAAAAATTATGTCAGCATCTCATTCTAGAAATAGCAATGTCAGAAAACCACTAGAATTTGAGACCTAAAATTAGCAGGACGAAAGAAGCCAGCTGAGGAGCTGGCGTATCAATATCTATGAACATCACTAGGAAATATATTCTGCAGCAAACATAGAGTTGCGGCATAGACACACGAGGAACCTGCAATAAGCTTTCATTTCTCCAGGCACACATGTACAAAAAATAGAGACATACAAGCAGGATATAGAAGCTGTGATCTGACAACTTTGAATGGCGACTATAGTGATCTAAGAAAGCAATATATGGCAATACCTCAGCTGAAAGTTCTTTGAAATGATCATTCTGGTATCTTGGAAACTTTTTCCTGTGAAATCTCACAAGTAGAGCAACAAGCTACAAGATTACAGTCAGGCAATAGCATTAAGGGATATTGACGAATTAAATAAACTAAAAAAGAAAAATGGTCTAAAAGAAAGTACCTCTATCTCTTCAGAACTGTAACCATGAAGATGCCCACAATTCTGTAGCACATATGAGAAATTTTAGGTGGCAGACTCCTCAAGTGTGAATTAAGAACCAATTTAGATAAAAGAAACCTCCTGTTCATGAAAGAATCATCAAAAGCAAAACAATAGTGAAAAGATGTTAGTTCGGCAGCATCACCAACCATTGAGGTTTATTTTGTTACGGGAAGCTTTGGAGTTAACTTTACGTAAATACTGTGAAAGATGTCGGCATATATATGATTGCTTAATGGTAGGTTCCTTGCTCCATAGCTCCAATTATCCTAACTAAACCGAGCAAGATAGAGGCTTCTCATCTTTGCCGCAACTTTTTTTCATCTGAATACCTTAGATCAACCAGGGTCTCAAGTTAGGTCAACCAACAGATCAGCAGACATGGAGTATTGATGTAACCAGGCTGAAGTTCTATTAGATGAGGATCTACATGACTGCTACCAGCAAGCTATCATAGTTAAGAATAGCCTCGCCAAAAGAGACTGTTGCACATCCAACGTGCATCTGACATGTATACAACTTACCATGACAAACAACATACTAGACCTGGTACAAAGTTATACTAATCCTGGTCGAGATGGATAAGGAAACTGAATAACTATTTTAGATCAATGTGTATTTTATTAGCAGTTACCTGAACTTCTAAAACATCATGGGTGACAATTGTAATTCACTTTGGTAAAGTTGGCATTCACACCACTCTTATCTCCACGTTATTTTCTGTGCTTCTCCCCAATAATAAGTACCATGGAAGATGACATATATATGTACTCTAGAGCATACAACCACTCATTGTCAAAAAAACTTGTTGCAAAACCCTGATCTAATTAGTCCTACATCGTCTGTGGGCTAGACCATGATTAGTACATGAGTTACAACTCTTGAGACCTCCTTGTTGGAAGAAATGGTCCCCATGGTTCTGGTTCATGTTTGGATGAGTATAGTATCAGATTACAATACCCTAATTAATTAGTCCAACATTGGTCATAGGCTAGGCTTTGATTAGTACATGAGTTACAACTCATCCCTCTCTTAGGGTACTCCTTTTGGAAGCACAGCCCACCAAGTTTTGAGCTCAAGTGGTAAAACTTATTTAGTGAAGATTTTATCAATTGCTTTTGAACCTTGCCATGCCACGTCTACCATATCCTCACACTCATGCTGCATCGGTGAATAGTCAATTTTTAGACTCTAGTAAGCATATGATGGAATTCGTCCCTTATCAATCTTTTTATAATGTTTATCAGCATGCCTTGAAAAATGAATGGAGTATATGAATACAAGTCTGAGTACTATAAGATATTTGCAGGTACTCAAGTTATATATCCTTCTAAGTTCAAAGCAAGGCCCTTCATAAATTTAATCACCTATGATCCATCCAGCCATGCTAAATGGAAACTTTCTGTCACATGAAACCAGAAATTAATACATGGAAGCATGTATAGTGTAAGATTCTAAATGATGCTCAGAACTTGGCTAACTTTGCAAGTCTACTAGATTGAGTTGACTTTCAAATCCAGTTGGATTTTTCGGATTTACAGTCCTAATATGTCCTTTGTTTGAATAGAACAAATTCATCCAGTCCTTGTGTAGAATGAAAAAGGCTCAAAAGATATTCTGGACCTCTAGTTAGCTCAGTAAGAAGCCAACAGAACAAGGTTGAGCCCCTTTAGCTCTGCAAGCCTTTACAAAAGCTTATTAAGAAGCAAATTGTTTTGTTCCCATATTTTCTGTGATATTTTGACAAAGTAACACTATCCATCTTAAGTTCAAGTTCCAAAGTATGATTTTAAGCAACAAAATAACACCATTATGTGTTGTTAACTCACTAGCATAGGACAGGAACTTATAAGAGAAAATGAGGTCTCAAGGAAAGTACCTTGATTATCTTGTACGAACGTTTGTGGTATCCTTTCATGCCCATTAATAATCCTATATTATGAAGCAATAAAGCTGCTTCCATATACTCAAAATCTTTTTCATGCAACCGTGCATTGCCATCAACGAGCTCGTCTGATCTTCTAATGCCATCAAAAAGTTCCTATTATATGGCATAAAAACCACAAGCATGCAGATTATTGCCAACAAAATCACAGTGACTATATAAATTATTGCATTAGACCAAATATCAGCTAAGGGATGGATGATACCTTGGCGATGCCAACACAATGTAAAGCAGATTTCATCCTGTTGTCCCCATCGAATCTCATGGCTAGGCTTACTACTGACCGCCATCGAGCATTCATACCAATATCATAGTCCATCCGATCATTTGTGAGCATCTCAGAAATGACCCCTTCACTGAGAGCATACCCAGAGACCTCAATGTTGTCAATTCCAAGAGTCTCAAAGATCTCCAATAACAGCACAGCACCCGCAACTATAAACTCTCTTCTCCTCTTTCGAAATCCCAATCTTTTTGCTCTCTCTACCTCACTAGGATTCGGACTAGTAAGCTTTTCAACAAGAAGCCCCAATTCATCTCTACTGAACCTCCACTCCCTGCCAAAGTCTCTTCTCATAGATTCATCAAAGCCATCAAGAAATATGGACCTTTCGATCGAACGGATTGTTCCTGATGAACCGACAGCAATCTCAAACCCTAGTTCCTTGACCTTGTCCACCAACGGCGATTGGTTGAGAACGGAACGGATGTAGCTGCGGAGATCTCCAAAGTTTCCATGTCTCTCGTGGAATTCGGTCAAGGAAACGTGTCCGAGATCAAGAGAGGTAGCGTAGAGGACTTTCCCCTTGTTCGCCACCACGACTTCGGTGGAACCCCCACCGACATCGACGACGAGAATGGTTCTATGGAAGAGGGGAAGGAACTGGAGGACGCCGAGGTAGACGAGCCGGGCCTCCTCCTCACCGGAGAGGACGTCGACCTGGAAGCCAAGCTCGGCGCTGACGGCGGTAACGAGGTCGTCGCGGTTGGGGGCGGAGCGGAGCGCGGCGGTGGCGACGACACGGGCGAGGCGGACGTCGAGGGCGCGGAGGGCGAGGGAGAAGGAGCGGAGGGCGGCGACGGCACGTAGGCGGGCATCGGGGGCAACGGAGCCATCGGCGGCGCGGCCGCGGCCGAGGAGGACGGGCTCCTTGAGGCGGGCGAGGGCGAGGAGGTGGCCGCGGGGGAGGACACGAGCCACCAGTAGCTTAAAGGAGTTTGTGCCCATGTCGATGGCAGCGACGAGGGTTTGCTGCCGCGGCGGCACCGGAGGGCCCTCCATCGGCGTCGGTTATCCAACAAGATTGAAGGCATCGGCGCGGCGCGTCACGTCAGTTGGTTATCATACTGATCGTCAACTCTTGTTGACCACGTGGCAGCCTTCCAATAGTGAGCTGACTGGGTCCCCACAAGCGAACCCAAACCTTCACTTCTCGCTCATGTTTGGCTCGAGGACTAATGATTCACGAACCAAATCAAGTTCATTTAAGAAATTAGGTGGTCCGATTCCATTATAAATCTGACACTCTTTTTTATGAGATTCCAATATTCTTTATTTTCTCATGTTAGAACTATCTTCATCCTATCATGTTATCGCTTTCCTTCACCTCCTACGATCACCCCCTTTATCGCATCCTCGTGGAGACCACTAAGGCTCTCAAGCATGCTCTCGACCTTGTTCGTTATTGTCATCACATCAACCTCCTTCGTCTCCTACGATCACCCCCTTTATCGCATCCTCGTGGAGACCACTAAGGCCCTCAAGCATGCTCTCGACCTTGTTCGTTATTGTCATCACATCAACCTCCTTCGTCATGTCGCGCCAATAGCCATACCATTGTTTAACACTCGAGTGCCATCTGGACGTGATTGCCACTAGTCACAAGAGTACCCTTTGCAAACAAGTTCGTGTGGATCCACACATTGCCTATGACACCCTCTCCCCCTATCGCTAGCATCGACCTGGCGTGGCATTCTCAAAGAGGGCAGCATGGACCTGCATAACCTCGTCCATGGAGGTGCCCTTGCAGTTAGTGGCAACCAAACAACAATGGAGGAAGGCTTTTACCAGTGGAGTGATGTAACGAAAAAAATATGTGACACAACAACAATAACGAATAACAATAACGGAGGTCAAAGCGACCACCGTGAGGGCACAACAAAGACAATAACCATAGGAGGTAGTGGGGTGGAGACATCACAAGGGGGTGAAAGCGATGAACGACAAATAACCACGATATGACGAAAGCTAAAAGCGAAAAAATAGCTAGGAAGGATGTTATGCATTAATAAAGTAAGAAAAGAGATTGCTCTAAAAATAATAATAAAAACTTATTAATATTTTTGAAGAATTTACCCATCTAAATTTGGATTGAATTCTAACAAAAAACTCTAAAGCAAATCAAGCATAAACTACAAGCCACAGAGATAGAATTGTCAAAGGGTGCCTGTCAGAAACATCCACCAACATGCATCACAATCCTGTTAAAAGATGATAATAAATCCAACACGCCGACACAACCCCAAAGTCTAGTAGAAGTTACAAAAATTGTTTTCTAATAATTAATTTTCTTTCCTATGATATAGTTACATGCGTCCATGTGCCGTTCCAAAAGAAACATACTAATTTGTGGGATAAGAAACAACAAGATACATTGAGCAAAATCTATGTGCTATGGGTGTTTTTGAGTCCCAGATCGGAACAGAGACTCGGATTGATGCACATTAAATTAGAAAGAGACATCGATGTTAATATAAGATCACCTCCTAAATGTGTTGGAGTGGGAGAGAAAGAATCGGTAGTCGGGATGATCGACTTGCAGATGGCGAAGCCAGTCGTCCGCAGCCTGCGATAGTGAGCTTGCTAGCTGCTGCTCTTGCAGACCAGTGGATGTCCAAATAGACCCCCTGAATTTATATGAGGCCAGTCCAAAGACTGGCAAACACAAATTCACAGGCCGGTCATTGGAGTTCTTGCCATTCCGACTCATACAAGAGTGAAGAACCTCCGAAGGTGGACTGGCGTTATCTGTCAGAAATGAGCACACTATTAGAAGGGGGAAAGAGAACCCATAGCACTTGCAGTAGCATCTCTATACAAATTTCTACAATGTAGCGATGTAATAATAGAAGTGCTTGATGGACTGGCTGACATATCCCCTCAACTGCTAATACATTCTTGTTAATTATAGTTCCCAAAATTCTACTATCAAGGGATGGGATACAGCACATGGAAGAAAAATATGATAGAGAAGCCTCTAGCCAAAAATTATGACAGCCTCTAATTATGAGTCCCGACATTCTTTAAATCTTGAAAGAAAAATATGATGCTACCAAAACACTTGTAATACATGCCATTTCTTGAAAGAAAAAAAAAATCAAACAGAGAAAACATAATGCAAGGAAGATATGCTCAAGTTATCTTAATCCAATGCCAAGAAAAGTTATCTTATTCCAAGCTATGAACAACAACATGAATGTATCTATATAGATCAATATATCTGTTCATTTATTTGGCATAAAAAAAGTTGTAATAGTGACTCTGATGGTGTGTCCTAACATCCTTGACAACTGTTTACCTACTGCTAGCAATGGCAGTAATGAACTGTAGCCCAATCCTGCACTATTTCAGGGGATGGTTCTTAACATATTATATGAAGTTCTCTTGGCACCAAGGTTTAATAAATAAAAAAGTGCATTCGTGCATAGTCCTTTATAGAAAACAAGTCGAATAACTTGAAATACTTCAAACAGAAATCACTCCTGTATATACCAACTTCAGATTTCAGTGTTCATATGACTCTCTCTCTCTGTGATGCTATATGGTTCTCCAATTTAATTTCTTTGATAAATATGAAACAAAGATGTGCTTCTACTTGTGCAAATGCATTAAGTAGCATTCAGATGCTTACCGCTAGGAGTAGCCAGTGAGTGGAATGTCAAAAAGCAAGCATCTAAGTCCTTTAATGTGGGTCCCATTGGTATCCTATATATTGGATACCTGCAGCATAAACATCATAAAAAAAAATAATGTATTTTATTGGAAGGAGGTTAATGAAACATCTCCAAGCATATAGCTTCCACAAAAATTGGCAGTTGAAGAAACATGATTAACAGTGATCCCAAAATTCACTGAAACAATACCAGGCAACAGACATCCAGCTTAATGGCAGCATATCACAGCTCTTGTATGTTTTCAGGTCAGGAAATTTATTTGCAAGAACCGATATCTACAGCCACATATCAGCAAAAAAGAATAAATATTTGATGTACATGATATTTCAAAATGTTAACGAAAGAAGACCAAACTTACCTTGTCAGCCAATGGTTCTCTTCCATACGGTGTATCCTTCTCAAAGTACTCAAATATCGGAAGAGTTGGCTTGGGGCAAACCTCAGTATTATCATTTACAAAGCCTCCTTGGCCAATGTGATTGGCAGTGCCCACGGATGAGCTTCTTTCTCTTGATTGGTTCTCTTCACTCCCACTGCTGCCCTCACTGCTGGTATCCAGGTAACAATTCCCATCGCTTTCTTCAGCAGATCGCCTTACAAAAAGCAAAAGAGTCAACTAAAATCTATAATGACTGTTTGACAAGATATCAGTGTTTAAGTGGCAGAGCAATACCATGAAATATTTTACCGTCTAACGTCGGTATGATCTATAAACAAGAGAGATCTGTTTTATAATACTGGAAACATGTAATAACTGAGCTCAGGGAATAGTAAAGTAAAAAATAGCTGTAACAAAAGCGTTGTAAAGGAAAAAATAGAAATATTTTCTTCGTCTAATTCTTATGATTGTCTGCTCAAACAAAATAACAGACATATATTACCTTCACAATTATCAATAGCAGGCTTATGACCTAGTGGCTTGAAGTAGATCATTAAGCGTTCATTCCTCTCTGATATGACATAAAAATCAGCTGCTAAAAACAAACCTAAGTACACAAATGAGGACCAGATAAAAGCATTATAATTGTGCTATGTAATTTAATAAAATAGCCAAAGTAAGCTCCAGATTCATGTTCAACTATCTCAAGTAACTGAACTCTATTTTGGCTGCATTTTTTAAACCAGATTACAAATCCGACACTTCCCTATATTCTTTCAGTGACAGTTTCATTTCTTCAATCACAACTAAAAACGTATTGGTCACTAACATGAAAAGATTAACACTCAAGTTTAACAAGTACAATCATTTTGGTGATCAATGTTCAGAAATACTGTACCTCTAAAATAGAGATTCTCATCCATTTTCTAGGAAAGACTTAATTTTTGGCTCCTGCCAAAAATAAAGATAATTACAAATCCTTCCTAACTAGTGTTCAACACAAATCCTTCCTAACTAACGTTCAACATTTTAAGGGTTATCCACATCTGAGAGACAATTGGAAGCTTCATCATGACAAAATATGCAAAACTTATCATACGAAGCCTAGGAGAACATATACAACACACCTGAGAACATTTACATGTTTTGTTATCCCTAGGGAGATTAATGACACTACAGAATTCTCTAATATCATTTTTTGTAGAATGACCAAAACACCAAAACCATGCAAGACAAAGAGCATTGTAAATTATCCATTGTATTGTGTGGTTCTTGCTGAAGGCACTGACAATATTAGGGGATTATGAAGATCCCTCCAATCTCAATTCTGTAGAATGATCAAAGCAGCAAAAACAATGCAAGACCAAAAGAGCATTGTAAATTGCCCAGTGTTTGCTGTGATTCTTGCTGAAGGAACCGAGGACTATTCACTAACCATATAACCTAGAGATCAAGCGGCCCCAACAAAACTTGAAGAAAGAAATGTGTCAATTATCTGACTACATGACCAACAATAGATATGCCATTAATAGGCCAGAAAATTATATTTATCATTATTATGATGAGTTGATGATCATTTGGGCTCCTGTGCAAGTGCCCATGTACTAAAAAAGCTTCAAAAACTATAGGCTACACTTGCCTAGAGCATCACATACCTTGGTGACCTGGATTGGTAAGTGTTTAAATATATGAATAAAAAAGATCTTAACAGAATAAACCAAATCCGAAACCGAGACTCACTTATCATTTAATAATCTTCAAATGTAATTTTGGCTAAGTAGCTCAAATGGCACCTGCAAAACTGGAGGAACAGATCCTGCTTCACTTATACCCGAGAGTTAAAAATAAATCTACTCTGCATCACGTAGTAGTTAGGTTGAAATACAGACATCTAAGTCATTATACTTAATTAGAATTAATTCAAGTGCTATTTTAATTTAAACATAAGCACCATCTCCAAATCCATTTAATAACAGAATACCTAACATGGTCATGCGGCTCAACAATAAACTCAATAACCAACATTCTGGATACTTTTCAAGCCATTTAGCTCCATCAAGAACAAGGTCGTTGTCATGCACTTCTCCACTATTTTTTACCAGGCTTTTTTGGTCTTCCTATTCCTCCATTAGGATTACTAATTTAAATTGCTTCAATTTTGTTTAATACGAGACTTGAATATTATCTAGACATGTCCGGATCACGTTAGGCAACTTTCAAGTATTGTCCTTCAGTAACTTATTGTTGCTTTTTTATTTCTTCTTTGCAACATCAGTTATAACAACAAAAGGATTGTGCTAGCGAGGTGACTTTCTTTGAGTGGACATGACCCAAAATGATTAACCTATTACAAATTATAGACTATTTAGCTCTCCTATCAAAGTCCATCCTTTTATATTATTCTGACACAGGACCATCGGATTAATATAATATAACCCACTAAAATCTAAGTGTCTGCACCAGGACACAGCGAATAATCTTCCACCGTGTGGTGACAAGGGATGAACATGATATCACACAAGAAATGCCATCTCAATTCATTACTGCAATGTTGACAGTGCTATCCCGCAGAGATGTTAGCTGGTATAATTTGTAAGGGTCTAAGAATAGTCCTAGCAATTGGTCTCTTAACTATGAATCCCACAAGAGGCAAATATAAGCAATCCTGGTGTTGCTTTCCAAAACAAGGTGTTAGTCTTGAATGAATCATGAATCATGTTTCCATCTAAAGGTCACAAAACCATAATAAAACAATACCCAAATTCCTAATTATTGTATGTAAGACATTTAGTAATCGGTTCAGCACATACTGTCTGTCTCCTTTATGTTTATGACAGGAACATACATGGACCATTTATAGAGGCTAGACATGCAACATGCGAACATCACAGAATGCGCAAGCATAGTACACCACTCCGGTGCCAACGCAGTGGCATATTATTGGCATCTCAATTCTTGGTGATCTCAGAAGGCATAAAAATAAACTCATTTGTAGTAACACCACAAAGCTACACCTCATTAGATCACTCAAAAGCCCTTGTAACTAAGCATGGCATACTCAAGGAAATAATAAAACATTTAAATGAACAACGAATTTTATAACAATTAAGTCATAAGAAAGGGTTATAGACCTGAGTTATTGCTGGCCTACCTCAATTAGTAGATCAATAGATGATGCTTAGTATAAAAATAGTATATACATCCATAAAATCATCAGAGATATACATAAACAACTATAAACAACCTTTTCCCAGAAACTCCAATAAATAAAAGCCAAAATTTTAAAAGATGCGCCCACCATCTATAGGTAGATTTGGACTCCATAATAATGAAAATCCATTTCCCATTAGGGGAACAACTTGGGCCAACACACTTAAAATAACAAGAAACATGACCAAATCACAATAAACCAGATTGGGAAATCCAATCCAACTAGGGTAAGTAGGGTTTATGAACTGCCAAGCTACCTGCTTAGCTAAACAGTTGGCATATATTTTTGTGCAAATTGCTCCATAGGATCAGAAACAATATGATATAGCAAATATAACAGCTTTTCACCTAGTTATTCAAACATCAGGCTTCAAAAAATTATGTGACGTGTCCTTTTTCACATATTTACATTTTTTCTACTATAATCATCACTTCCCAAACAATATAGTATGAAAGGGAAACAAAACCAAAAATGAATCATTTGATGCAATTAGAAGTCTCCTTTTAAGAAAAATTATACCATAGTTACATGAATACAAGCCTTTTCTAATTCTCACCAGAATAAGAGAATGAAGACTGACAAGAAAGAGCTGGCTTACGATAAGATGTTATGTCTGGTCTTTCTAATTTGCATAAGAAAAAAATAGGCAAGACACAGAGCTCTGAGGTGTCTTGCCTATTTGTTGAAAGACTCCACTCCTTGAAATGTCTGGTCTCGAGGTGTCTTTGCAACAACTATGTCTAATTATCGACAGTATAGGTGCCAAGAATTACAGTTCACATCCACAACAAACAGAGAGAAGGAATGGAGGTCCGAAAACAATTTATCATAAGACTGCTTGAATAGACACAAGTGCCAATGGTTAGAAACATCAAATCATTAAGGAGTACCCTAATGCAAACAAAAAGAAACCCTTAACATTGTTTCACCACGGACTATAGCAGTCGTAAGCACACAGGCATTGATTATAACCTCCCTTGTCATGGAAATTTGCACTTTGCTCTCAGCTCAGTGCAAAATTGCAGCAAAATCCTTATCTTTGCTTATAATTAAACAACTAAACAGTATAGATACTAACCCAAACTTCTAAATTACGAGAAAAGAGCACCAAGCTTTTTATAGGGCATAGTAGTTAGTAGATCCATACCCCGAACTTGATGTGGCCGCAGAGGTATCCACATACAGCTGAATGGCGGAGAGGAACGGCACATAGTATTGAACAACAGTATCACTCCCGTCCAGCACCAATGGCACCCCCGCCCCGTAAGCACTCCACTCCTTGAAAGACTCCCAAAGATCTCCGACGCAAAAGTAGGGCTGAGATTTCACCTCGTCGCCATTCCTCCATCGCCTCAAACTAGCCTGTCAGTGGTCAAGAACTCAGAATCACTCATCCGAACCAATTAATATGCGGGATCGATAGAAGCTAGAGAAACAAGAAAGATGGCTCCTTTCGACCTAAACCTACTTCCGAACCTTGGAGAAGTACCGGGCGGGTACGACGGGTGTGGTGGACTCGAGCAACCGGTAAAGGTTTCCAACTGAAGACGCCGGTAGCGGTGGCGGAGTAGGAGAAGGAGAAAGTGAGGGAGAAGTTGACGAAGAGAGAGACCGTTTCGAGGAAGCATCATCCCGCTCAAATCTTTCCTTGGCCACCATGACCTCGGCCACGGCCTCCGTCGTCGCCACCGGGGACGGCCGGGTCCTCAGCGTCGCCTCCTCCTGCTGCTGCCGCTGCTGCTTCTGCAGCTCGAGCTGCCTCCTGACTGCCGGAGGGTTGTAGAAGCGGTCAACGCCGCTGACGCGAGTCGACGAGGAACCGCCGGAGCCGGCCATACCGGCGATGCAAGGGAACGGAACCCGACGGGCTGTGGATCCAGGGGGAGCGTTCCGAACCCTAAATTTGTCGGTGAAGGTCCCTCCCCAGTCCGCAATTCAACGTCGTCAACGGCGATCGGTGTTTGTTAGGGTGTGCGGTAAGGCGGCTTTAGAGCGGAGGGTAACGGCGGTGAGAGGTCGACTGTGGTACTCCGCCTCCCTGATCTGGCGTTTGCCCTATTTTATCTCTCCCTTTCGCCCTTTGCGCAGAGGTCCCGCCACCGTCGGCAATTCCCACCCTCCAGTGGCAGGTCCCGCAGTCCACGTCCCATAGACGAAGGCAATATTGGTCGCTCATCTACGGACGAGCTCCTAAAATGCTTTATACGACAGGATTATGTCAGCCGCCCGATCTGTCCTCCGAATTGATCACACCCGTTCGGATGACCCAACGGGAACGGTGTGGTGATTTGGCATTCCAAAACTAGTGGTCCATCGTAGTGTCGCATATATTAAATATGCGTCCAATCGTAGAATTATGTTTTGGAGGTATGTACTCATCATTTCATGTACGCATCAGGTTGACTCGATTCGAGGGGTAGTCAATCGAGTGGACCGAATTACCCAAAATAGCCCTCGCTGGAACACGAAATGACAAGAATATCCGGAGAATAAGCGCTGGGGATTCCGCACGTCGATGCGCAGGATAACCCTCGAGATTCGTGTCTCCGAGTGGATCGGACGGTAAATAGAGAAAGGCTTCCGTTTTAAGGTTGATGTTAGGTGGATGTTTTTGTTTCTGTCAACAAAAACAAATACAAGAAATAATAATCATTGGGTACGGTTGCATGAAAAATCAATATCTGATTATTTTATAAATTATCTCAAGGTTTCAGTTGTCCCATAAATTAAAAAGATTAAAAATATTTAATATTTATGTAAGAGAGTACATAAATTATTAAATAATTTTATCCCTCAAAACCTCTAGTATTAGGTTTTTATCACATTGTCCCTCTCTAATTGATTTTTATGATTTCTATGAATGAGTATTTTTTAAAATAAGTATGATAATACCTTTGAATGTCATAGATCCATGACCAATTCGATTTGATTTACTTTTCACGGTTCATGTGAGACCAATTGGAATCAGATCAAATCAAATTTTGTTGAATTTGTGAACAAGTATAATATGATTGTAACTCAAGTATAATCATGATATTTTTATTAAACTTTTCTTAAAGTAAATTGTGAGCAAGCGAATGAGGGTGAGAGGGATGAGGATGAGAAAGAGTGGAAGGATGAAGAGATGAAGGAGATGAAAGTAATTCCAAAAAATCAAGAAAAAATCTATATTTTAAATAAATCAATTAAATAGTTAAGATAGAGTTAAATCGATCTAGCTCAATTCAAAAAAAATCATTTTAATTAAAAAATAAGTTAAACATAGTCAAAAGATAATCATTATCTTTTTTTATAATTTTGTTAAGAGTGTTAGGGGAAAATATCATTAACGTTTTAGTCAGCTTTATGTGATCTGGACCGTATATATAGGGTTATTTGAAATATCCTCAAGGTGGAAACATTGAGCTCCTTAGGTATCATCTATATGAAGATCGAGGTCAGAAGAGGCTTCCCAACTCAATCACTCTGATACTCAAGTTAGTAACCCGAGATATATTAGTGCGGACATGAGTAGTCAAAGGAAGTCTATGTTCCCTATGTTAAATGTGAGCTTTTATAATTAGTCATAAAAGATAAAAAAAAAACTTTTAATTATCATTCTAATCATAAATGGTACGAAGCTTGTGATTACCTTTCTAATCATAAATGATAAGAAAGAAGCTTCATCTTCTCCTCTCTCTTTGCATATCACGGGGCAATAGCACAACGGATGATCACCCGATAATATATCTCTTATCATTTGTCTCCCATAAGGTGTGTTTCAAGGCTCACGACTGTAGCATATTTTGTTCTACATTTCCACCATGATTGATTTCTCTTTATATGGATCGTATTTTTCTAATGCACATACCTTGGATACATTTTTCCTTTTGCCTCAGTCATGACAGATTATTTTCACATGGGTTAGGTTTTTTCAACTCACGTGCCTCGGGCACATTTTATCTTATGCCTTCGTCATGATAATTTTTTTTTTTTCACTTAAGTTTTTCTGACTTATATTTTAGGCACATTTTACCTTGTGTCTTTATCATAGCGAATTTCTATTCATGCAAGTTGGGTTTTCTCGACTCATCACCTCGAGCATATTTTACCTAGTACCTCCATCGTGAAGAATTTCTCTTCGTGTAGGTTAGGTTTTCCTAATTCACGTACCTCTAACATATTTTACCTTGTGTCTTTGTCATAACAGATTTTTCTTCATATGAGTTGGGTTTTCTCGACTCATGCACCTCGAGCACATTTCACCTTATGCTTCTACTATGACGAATTTGTCTTCATAGGGGTTGGGTTTTCTCGGCTCACACGTGTCGAGTATATTTCACTTTATACCTCCGTTATAATGGATTTCTCTTCACATGGGTCAGGTTTTCCCAACCCATCCACCTCGGGCACATTTTACCTTGTGCCTTCGTCGTTGCAGATTTCTCTTTATGAAGGTCAAATTTTTCTAACTCATGCATCTCAAGCACATTTTATCTTGTGTCTCCATCGTTGTAGGTTTTTTTTTCACACATCAGGTTTTCTCGTCTCATAGACCTTGGGCACATTTTACCTTATGCATCTGTTAAGGTAGATTTCTCTTCATGTAGGTTAGGTTTTCCCGACTCATGCATCTTGGGCACATTTTACCTTATGCCTCTGTCATGGCAAATTTTTCTTCATGCATGTCAAGTTTTCCTAACTCATACGCCTCTAGTACATTTGGTCTTGTGCTTCCATCATAACATAATTTGGATCATTTATCCGACATATTTTGAATCCTTTATCTAGTGCTTTTTGAGTCTTTAATTCACTGATGTATCGTTAAAAGTGTCCTAAAGGGACACTTGCCTCAATCGCAGGAGGAGAGAGACCAAGTCCTTATTTATAAAAAACACCCTCACCTTATGAGGGAGGCTCATTCTTCCATTCAAGTCTCCTTAGAAATCTTATTTGTTTCATCCGGGTTTCCTACAAGATGAGTAGGTCATTGAGGCTCTCCTAGTCCTGACGTCGATACGACAACAGATCAATCTTCTACAATATTGCTCTTCATCTCCTCAGGTAGGGATGTCTCTCTTTTTTCACACAAGTTCCTCTCTATCTACTAGCCACCAAATGGTTAAGGTTTATGCTTCATCTTTAGACAACCCAAAGGTGGAGAAAGTCTCGACCTCTCCTTTGTCGGGGAGGTAATCTCCGAAAGCTCAAAAGTTCTTCGGGATATAGAGTTCATGAAAGGCATGCATGAGTATGATTCAATGGTGAGTGCACAACTTTTGAATTACCTACGAGTTAAGTATTTCATCTCAATCGAGTTTGACTTGGAAGCTCCTGACCTGATCAGTGTCCATGCGACCCCACATCAGGGTCTTTTTGCTTAACTTGTGATGCCCTCGAGGCAAGACTTGGTCTTTCTCTACAATGGTGGGAGATATCACCTTCTCAAATATCGCACAACTCGTAGCACTATCTAATAATGTTCATCGAGGAATGCTAGTGTGTCAATATTATTCCGACCCGTAAATTTTTTACGGCTTATTTTTGATGTAATAGAAAAAGTGGCTACTACTTGGCTACTTGAGGGGGCTTTAAAGTTAGTGGGGCCCTTTCCAACTATAAGAGTTGGAATGAGTGTTTCTTCTTCGTAGGTTCAAGTCAAAATTGAGGATTTGATCCCACTTGATCAACACACTACATAGACAACACCCCCCCTTTCTTATCGAACGAGGAGGCAAGTTAAGTGCTTCGGCTGAGAGATATACTCTCTTCCTTCGAGATCCTCCGAAAGATAAATGAAGACTAGCTAATCGAAGCAGGTCTTAGCTCGGCTCCTTAAGGCATGACTCAAACCTCGCATTACTTTACCTTATCCCTCTTTTTAATCCTTTACAATCTTGTGATTGTGATGCTTTACATATATGAATTTTCATTCCTTGAAGAGACAAGTGTCTAGCTCCAGTTCTAGCACTACAGTGACCTCTTCCACTCCATCCACCATTCGCAAGTTGTCACTCGAGGTGTTGGGCCTAACCGATCCGGCCACCATGCTAATGCCAATAAGCTAAGAAAAAAATATATGATTATTGTGAGGAAGGTGCCTCTATCAGTGATTCCATCGATTTTGCGTGCAAGAAGGACATGACAAAACTTCGAGGGTCCATAAGCAAAGTCTTAGATCGTGTCTTCTTCAGTAAAGAGACCACCGTAAGGTAACATTAGTATAACTCCCTTAGGTTGTTTCTTAGCTTTCTAATGCTAGTCCTTGTCGAGAACCTGATCACCATATAGTAGGTTGACACTATCACCCTTAGCTTATTTAGTATGGGCTGACTTATGATTGTGCTTTATGCCGAGGGGATATCGACCACCATGAATCTGGTTGTGAAATATGACTTATCTCCAAGCGTGATATGTAGGTTCACAATCCCAAGAGAGGTGATCGAGTCACAGATAAACCCTGTCAATGAAGAAGTCATAAGGGGTAAGGTCATTTGTCGCGAGCCCAAAATTTTGAAAAGTATCATAGTATAGAATATCAGCATAGCTCTTTGTATCAATCATGATCCTCTTCACTCTAGCATTAATCATCCTCATGGGATTACAAATGCATATTCGTGGTTTGAGTTGAGGTACTACATCTATTTCTCTTTGAAGATGATTTATGGGTCATCTCTTATCTATGGGCACTTTTCAATGGTAGCTTGAGAGTAAGCTTTACGACCCAAACAATTATTTCCTCTCGAGACAGGTCCTTTAATGACATCGTTGATCTGTCTTTCTGTCAGCCCCTGAGGTGGGGTGAAGGTTCCCAGTACTTTTGGATGAACCGCCTAAGGTGTCCCTGATAAATGAGTTCTTTAATCTATTTTTCAAGTCATGACAATTTTTCGTTGCATTATCGTAATCTCGATGGAAGCGATAGTACTTGGATCTATCTCTTTTTGCCAACGAAGTCTTTATTGGTTAAGGGTTTTTTAAGAGTCTCTTCTATTTTATATATAAAAGGACTTCAGTTCTAATCATATTCAAGAGGGTTGACTCGAGCCTAGAGAGAGGCAACTTGGGTTGGTCACTTCTTCGCTGGGATGAATTTGGGGTCAGCGAAGATTGTATTTGATCTTATCTCGACCTTTTGTATGTCTCTTTATATTTATCCGAGACCATGCCTCTGCAACAAAGTATTGCTTAGCCTGATGGAGTATCTCAGGTATCATCACTAGTGGCCTCTCTACCAACAACTTGAAAAGACAAGAGAGTTTAAGTCTCATCATGAAGGTTTGTATTACAAGTGAAGGATGAACATCTTACATGCCTCGGATCTCGTTGATGAATAGAGCGATAAAGTCCGAGAGCATCTCATCCTCCCCTTACCTAAGTTCGAGAAGCATTACTACCGATGACTTCAGGCATATATTCTCGAGGAAGGGAAGTTTGAATTCTCTAGTGAGCTAAATGAAGGAACTGATAGAGAGTAGCTTCAGATGGGTGCATCATTCTCATGTCGGGCTTCTTAACGTAGTTGGGAAAGCATGACATATTAGAGCATCCAAAGTATCGTATAATAACATTTGAGCACAAAAGGTAGTGATATGCTCTAGTGGGTCAATATTACCATCAAAGATCTAATGATAGGAGATGGAAGGTGGTTACGATTGGCTCATCTTGGATGTCGTTGGTGAAGGACAATCGAACCGTGGTGGGGTTGGCCGACCCTTCTTCTTTAGATTGTTGGAATTATCCTCGTATTTCTTTTAAGCATTGGTCCATTTGTCATAGTTGAATACTCATGGAATCATTTGTCGAATCTATTGAATGGGTTTGAGATTCAAGTAGAACAAAATGGTGGTGTGGTGACTTGATGAATTCCATAGGTAAGGAATGAGGTGTTTGCTTGACTGGTGGCTCGATAAGCCTCTAACGCTCTTGAGATATTGGTATCGCATTGAGTGGGGGAACCCCAACGAGCAATGGTGCCGGTGTCGATTGAGCTGTTGACTGTGGCTAAAGTGGTTGCGTCACTTGTTGGGTTAGTTGGGGCAAGAGCGGAGCAACAACTTGCATCGTACCCATTAGCGTTTGCACATGGTATGTGAGGTTTAGGAATGCTTTAACAGGGACGAGCAAGTGACTCAAAGTCACCCCTAGGTAATTGAGCAAATGCTAGTATCGCATCGATGTTGGCACCGAGATGGATGCATTCACATGTAGAAAGGGTAATTGTTGTCTCTCTTGAGTGAAAGTACTGTGGGTCGAGAATAGGGCCTCCTCACTTAAGCGTTCATCGTAAAAGATGTTAGGTGGACGTTCTTGTAATATTGGGTCCTCCTTCTCATGCCAAAATATTATAGAAAAATATCATTCACATCTTAGTTAGTATGATGTGGTCCAAACTCATATATGTGGGGTTGTCCAAGGTGAAAACATCGAGCTTTTTCGACACCATCTACATGAAGATCCAGGTCAAAAGATGTTTTTCGATCTAGTCCCTTCGATGCTCAAGTTAATAACCTAAAATATGTCAGTACAAACATGAGTAATCAAAGGAAATGCTATTTTTTTTGTTAAATGCAAGCTTTTATACTTAGTGGGCAAAAAGAAAGCTTGTAATTGTCTTTGTGGTTATAAATGGTACAAATAATACTTGCGATTACTTTTTTCATCATAAATAATAAGAAGGAAGCTTGGTCTTCTTCTTGCTCTCTGGGCATCATATGATAGTGATGTGTCCGGACATCACATGATAGTGACGTGTCGGATGATTAATTGATAATATATCTCATATCAACTAAGAACTTCTGTCGGAAACAAATAAGACAATTCCCTTTGGAGATTAACAGGCCATCAGATGTCGGTTACATGATTCCTACATCCATTGTTGAGAGAAATGTATTTACACTTTGGTAGATAAAAATTTATCCCGTAAAGTATGTTTTTTCATTCATCATCATCGATGTAATGTACGTCTTTATTATCTGATTATTATATATATCATTAAGTTATATTATATTTGATTGATGTATGATTTTATTTACTATATAAAATTTTTTATTAATTTTTGATAAAAGTGTTTCATGTTATTATTTTTTATTGAATTATTAATATTTATATACATAAATATTAAAAATTATTTTTATAATTTTCCAAAGATTCTTGTCAATATATACGATTACAAGTGTTTTTTTCTCATATTTGTTTTTAGAAATGTTGACTCTACGATTTGATATTTAAATTTAAAAATAAAAAAAATATAAATTTATTTATTTTATAAATATAAGAAGTGACATATGGGCTAAATAAAATTACCATCAATCGCTTCTTTAATCCTAAATCCTAAATTTTAACGTTACGAAAATGAGACTGAGAGTGACTATTATGTGGAAAACCGAGTGTTATATGTATGATAAAAATGTCATACCAACCAACATAAACTGACACAAATTAAGGTATTTCCTTTCCTCAAATACTTTTGGAATATCTCAAGACTTGCAAAACAAACTACACTATACCCAATTGGTAAAGACCTTCCAAATAAGCAAACTCTGTCCAATAAACAAACTCACTCGGACGATATAAAAATCCATGCTAACACCCGCGGCTCATCACAAGTATGTCCTTTGCTTACCTACAAATTAATGAACCCGTTGCATACCATCAATCCAAATGGCACAGAAACAAAATGTGCCATCAGACGTGACATCCTTTGTTGAACCTTTGTATCGGTACCACCTTACCTCGATGAACACCAGACCAGACTGACCAACACGAACCGAACCGACAGTGACAGCGACGCAACTCTCCTGGCTGGAACCGTTTTCTAGCATGCCAGAAGTGGACAACCTTCTGGTCTCCAGAGAAAGAACCTGCAATTCTAAGCACAATAAAATCTTTTAAGGTGATCATCAGCCCTTCGGTATTATGGATGTCACCTGGCATCGTCACCGTACCAATTCTCAGCTGAAGTTGAATCCACCAGAAGGAACTGTGTTCTGGCCACTGTTTCCAAACTGAAATCCAGTTTGAGCAGCATCACCGGTAGGCATTGCATCGTCTTCCTCCTCCATCCAATATGTCTCGAGAATCTTCACAGCTTTCTCATAGATCTCGGTGTTATCATGGCTCTGAAGATTCTCGATCTTCTCCAAACCCTCAGCTTCATCAATCAGCTGAGCATACGAATTCACGGCTCCAGTAGCACCCAAGTTCTTCTCCGCTTCACCAATCTTCAAGATATTTTCGAGCCCTTCCAAGCAAACAGTTACGATCCTGGGGTCTGGACAAACCAGGAGATCGCACAGGGGCTTTATACAACCCTGGCCAACTATATACCTGGTTCAACAGATAAAAACCAATTAATCTAGGAGGACATCAACCATGTACAAACTTTAAAAACGAACAAAAATATTAGCAAACAGAAAAGCTATCATGCACATACTTTATCTGATCATGAGTACCACCGGAAGTTGCATTGGAGATAGCCCATGCTGCCTCTTTCTTGATATCAAATTCTGCAGTCTGCAGAAGATGGACTAGTGGAGCAATAATACCAGCAGCTATCACAGCCTGCATTTAATTCAATTGAGATATATGGGATTATGCTGATACAACATTTAAGGAAGTTGAAATGAGAGAATCAAACTTGCAATACTGTGCATTACTGTTCTGATACCATTTATAAATACCAAGAAATGCACATGCCAAATAAATTTAAGCTTTATCTATTTCATCAAACATACCTGAATTTGCTCCTTGTTCCCAGCTGTGATATTTGATATGGTCCAGCAAGCTTCCTTCTTGATGCTTTTCTTATGATTGTGAGTCAAGAGGTTCAGAAGACAAGGAAGTGCTTGGTGGTTGATAACATACTGTAACGAAAACCACAAGTTATACCATTAGAAAGTAACGAGAAAATTGGGATATAGTGCAACCATCTCAAAGAACAGCATGAAGTATATTCAAATACAAAGAGCAAAGATACAGAATACACAAAATGAAATAAAACATATAATACATAATGATAAGATAGAGGAAAATAAATCATCATATGCATGCATATACTTGTCAAGTGTAAATTGGCATAAATTAATTTCAATCATTCATTGACAAAAGTTCAATCAACTTGTGAAATTTTTTTTAACAGTGACTTCTTCAATCTCTTAGGAAACTAAAGAAGAAACAACATAAAAGTGAAAATAAGTCACTCATTTAACCAAGTGCAAAAAATTCTGTCGAATCAATTATAACTTACATATACGCATGTAGAAAGCAATCTAGGCAAACTATGGTTGGTGTATCTCTAATCCCTTGCAAAATCCTAAGATCCTTGAATTAAAAAAAAAAATTCACTTTATAAAAGTGATATTTTCCTTGTACCTTCATCCTTAGTAGTAAGTACCTTAAATCATGGAGGGCATCACCCACTTTTTTGCAATCCAGATACAAAATCTTATTCCAACATTTCAGACTATAAAAAACTCAACTCTTCTATGATAACTCATCAAAATACCAAAATTTCAGCATTTGGCTGCCTGACACTTCATAGTTTACTTTTAATTTTTCTCATGTCAATCTATTGACAAGTAAGAAACAACATATACAATGATTGGAAAAAAAAAACTTTTAATTATCGGTTTGATAGAGGATAAGATGAAAAAAAATCGTTTTAGATGATATGAGCATATGCTTGAAGACCTCCGAATATAACAATTAGAAGAGGTAAAATGATTAATGTTAGTAGTACGAGAAGAGATAAAAAAAAACCTAAAATGATCTTAATAGAAACTATAAATAAAAATTTAAATACTCTAAACTTAACTAAACATATGGCTTTTTATAGATCTCAACTATAGCAAAAGACTCATGTAGCTGATCCCAAATAGTTGGGACTTACGACTTTGCTATTGTTGTTGTCAATCTATTGACAAAACACTATTGTTAAATTCAATGTTCAAAAATTAGTTTAAAAGAGCACCTCAATGATGAAGGAATTTGACATCCCAGGTTATAAAATCTAACAACTACGGACACTACACCACCAAAATAATTAAAAAAAAACAGAAAGATACATCCCAATTTAATCCCACATCTGATGTGGGAGGAGAATTGACTAGAGCTACATGAGCTTGCTATTCTTAATTTTGGCTTAAGTGTTTTCGGGCATTGGTTTCAAGCCTATCAAGTTAATAAGTCATTGTTGCATCATGGATCAAATTAATAAGTCAACTGAAACACTGCTTTCTTCATAATAGAAGAGAGAAATGAATTGACATAATCAGCAACAAAATTTCCAAAAGTTGAAAGATAAAAAAGTTATAGTCTATCTTCAACTTGGGTAACACTAATTACTAGTTAACAACTTGTAGAATTTCTAATTTTAAATATATTTTCATTGATTTCCTGGTATGTGTTTTCAATTATAGCAAGGATGAGTTTCAAATCCAAAATTCAGACTCCACACTGAATACACAATTACAGAATGCATCTATAAGAATTATTGTCAACACAATGTGTCATGTGACATGAAAGAGATTAGAGAACCCAACCAAACTTAACATCAAACATGTCAATGTAGAACATGACATCTTTGATCTTGGACATGCCACCAACTATTATGTGGCCATAGGAATGTCCTAACTATTGTCATTTTTTCTTATCACGGTTTATAAATATATTGCTTGCGTTAGATCATTTGAGTGATGAACACAACGAATTGATATTACCCATACCCCACACAAAACATTGAGTCCATCATGAGAATATTAAACATATCTTAATTCCAAGGTGCCAAACATTCACTTCTCGAACATAGCAAGAAATAACAACGATACATGTACCTCAACAAAAGATTTCTTTGTTTATGCATTTCAAAATCATGCAGGTAAAGTAACTTCCAATTAGCAGATCATAATTTTATTAGTTACTCGTGTATGATGCCATTCACAAAGATCTCGTACCACATGCACAAGCTATTGGCATCACCAAGATATGATTGTCAACCAAATGAAATCTTAAACGTGTCTACTTTCATCAAAGTAAGTTGCAAGATAGATGTAACAACTACCAAGGCAACAACAATACAACAAAACAAGTAATGCAAAGCATACAAAATTCAAAAGACTATGTAGCATACCTGTGTCTGGACATCATCTCCCGTGACGATATTGCCAACAGTTCGAAGCGCTGGAATAAGTACAGAAGGAGAAGGATGGCTGCCATAAAAAAAACATTAAAACATAAAAAACCAAAAAATAACAATTATAGAGTAAAATTACTAGACACATACAGAAGAAGCTCCACAAGACGTGGACAAACACCAGCCTCAAGTACAGCTTGTATTTTGTCATTGGTACCATCAGACAGATATGACAGCGCCCAACATGCATCTGTGAGCACTTCCTCATCATTTAAATGGATTAGCCGCTCCAGGGCTGGAAGAGCAGGTTTGACCTGCTCACCATAAAAATAAATAACGCTTAGCGCAAACATGAAATGAATTGGGAGAACATGAACAGTACACTAATACAGCACTTAGTATTAACCTGCTCAAAGGCTGGTTGTGGCTTTCCTCTGCAAAAGTTTGACAAGGTCCATGTGGCATTCCTTAACATGGAGAGTTTGGCATGCTCGTTCAGCTGTTGCAGAAGTGGGAATAATGCCCCACTGCTAAGGACAAGATCTCGGCATCTTGGGGAATCACCAGCCACATTTCCCAAAGCCCATACCGCCTAATTATCATACAATATATCAGCTAATTTTTCGAACACAGAACACAAAGCAATAGAAATAGAGGCACCAAACACATACACACAGGCCCCCATGAGTAACATCATTTACCTGCTCGCGGACATCATCACTTGGGGAACTGAGAAGTTTAACAAAAATGGGCACTGCTCCATGATCTATCACAACCTTGGTGTTCTCAGAAGTGCCAGAGGCAATATTGGTGAGTGCCCAAGCTGCTTCAAACTGCCACATGCCACCACAAACAATAATGATAGAACAAACTAAAGCATAGCAGCAAGAAAGATCACCATCAAGTCGATTTGGCTTTGGCAGAAGAAATACCAACCTGAAGTTGAGGATAATCTTCCCTCTTCAGAAACTCCACAAATCGAGGAACAACGCCCGATTGTATCACCTCCTCGATCGGAGGGCTCCGTTCTGGTGAAACAAAACAACTAATCAGTACAATTGACACGTAAAACAATTCAAAATGGATAACAATATTTGGGATGAAAAGAAAATTATAAGAGGTGGAACAGCTAAACATTACAAATTTCCTGATCAAAATAATACCTATCGAGAGCAATTTACGGAACTGCGTGGTGGCTTCTAACTGCAGAGTGCTATCATCAGAATAAACACCCGCCACCATCGCGGGAAGACTTTCCAACTGCAAATCACCAGACCAAAGAGCAATGTGAGGAAATCGTGAGCTCCGAACCCGAGACCTTAACCTTCGTACCAGTAATCATATCGATCCGGACGAAAACCCTAAAACCCCATAGAAATCGAAAACTCGGGGCGGAAATCACCTTTTTCTCTATGGTGGAGGCGTGGGTCGTCGTCTGGGGAAGGGACAGCGCCTGCATCCCTTCCCGCCGCTTCTTCTGCAGGCTCTCCTCCCGCCGGTTCTTGCGGATCTCTACCATGTTGTCTTCCCTCCGCCGCCGCCCCTCCTCCGCATCGACGGCCACCTTGTACTTGTTCCGGCGGACCTCCGCCCTCTCGCTCGGCCTCAGCGACATCCTCCTCCTCCGCCGCGCACGCCTTCCGCAAAGCGAGAGATCGAGCAAACCCTAGGCGACGGGGAGAAGGCTAACCCCAAATCCTAGCGGAGCCCCAAAGGAATAATTAGAGAGGAAAATTCGAGGAAGAGGAGATCATTTTATAGACTCAAAGTAGGAGTGGGTCCGTTCAAAGGGAGGACGAGGAAACCCTAGATTCGAAATAAAATTTCAAACTAGGGCGACGCTGGAGATCGACACCCACTGCTCTACCGAAGGCATGCGCCGCGGGCTCCACTAAATTCGTGGTAACAAGCAGTTGGGTGAGTACGAAGAGTGTCGGTCGGGAGACCCTTCGAATCGGACACGGGCGTAGAGGTGGCGCAGCATACCACGAGCAGGAGGTTAAGTAAAAGCGAACCGGTCAATGTGGCGCTTTACGAGTGGACGAGACGTGGGCACCTTTTGCCATGTTTACCGTGGTATCGTTATTACGAGAGTTCCGAGTAGTAACGCACCGTTAGAATGACGTGCGTACTGACGATACGTTTGAATTTACATACAAGAAAGGCACCTGGAGTTACTCTTAACCACGAGAACACCACTCTCTGTTCGTGGCATGACGGAGACCGTTCGATGGAGAGCGGTTCGATAGCACATTCGATCATGCCCGTAACTTCTGCCTGCCTCGCTTGGGGAAGGTATGATGAGTTGGACGAGTAAGCTTGTTTCAGATGGCTCGAACCCGGTTTAGGTTTTACCTAACCCGGCCTAGTTGAACCAAACGCCATGTTTGCTCACATCCAAATCCAAACGCCATCACCGTATTTGATATAATATATATGTATATATATATATAATATTATTCAATTATAAATAATATGCATGCAAATTTTCTTATAGAATCAATCGATAATGGTTTACTCATATAGAACATCTATAAAACTTGTAAAATTTAGGGACACATCAAATAATTATTGTACCATCCAACTAAATGATTAATAAAATTAATTAGATATTGAAAACATATGCCAAGTAGCTAAATTCACTATCATTGTTTTTTTTTTTTTATTATGACAAGAAATTGTCTAACAACTATCAAAGCTTCTTTTTTATGTTTTTGTTTTTGCCCCACTACAGTTTGATTTATATTCTTTGGCTTTATAGGGAAAAAAAGGAAGTATTTGTCCTTTAAATTTTACCATTGTATATACACTAGAAGAATAGCCAAGACTAGTGTTGTGGGAAAGTATAACTTTCCATGTAGCTTCCATGCATAGCATTTCCTGCTTAACTTTGATATATTTCCTATGCAAAAATAAATTCCGTGATAGAAAAACTATTCTGCCACTTACAATGCTGCGTCGCGTCGTATATTTGAAGTCGTCTGCAAAGATTCAGCCCGTCATCGATCTAAAATAAAATATGCTTCCCGGCAGCCACCGTTGGGCGTTCCGCCGCAGGGTGTGTGTATTACTGCATGCATCCTCCACTAAGCAGAATCAAACATGGAGTTGAACATTTGATCGTACTACTGTATCTATACAGAGATGGATGTAATCTGCAAGCATCCTCCATTGAGCTATAAAAACAACATGGTTTGATGGTGTTTCTGCATGCATTTCAACAGCAAAACATGAATTGAATATAGTTTCAGTAGATGATTACCACCTCGTAATGATGTCAAAGAAGATTAGAAGAGGAATCTCTCAGCTGATGCTCCAGTCTCGGCAAAGGCAGTGAACCTTAGCGAGGGCTGCCATATAGTCATCCGATCTGAGGCAAGATGAATCAGATAGCCATATTAGTGAATGATAACCAAAAATATATATGCATGTACTATGAACTAATCTGGAATCATTATGAACCTTGATCCATATGGGCACTGGCATGCTGCAACAATTTGAAGCTTCGCCGCATCCATATCATTCTATATATGCAAAAACATAAGTACACAACACAAGTCTATGCTGTAGCATAGAAGACTAAGCACTGATATAAACAACTTGCACATTAGTTCCTCCACCAACTCAATATTTGCGGTCACATTTAAGTTCTTGGATACATTTAACGAAGTTGATGCTGAGGTTCTATCAGTTATTATTATTGTAGACATTTTATACAATATCAGTTGTCTGGTCGAATGACATACCAACCTAGAGCTGATTGTATCCAAGTTATAATATCGATCATTCTTGTCCAAGATCTTATCTTGTAATACTATCTAATTGTCGAGGTCCATGGGTTCCCAAAAGTGCTAAAAAGAAAAGGCTTCCTATGATAACATTATTACATTTCTAGATCTTAGCTCTAAATCTCATGCATCGTGGATATTATTTGACCATAGTCAGATGTTTGAAATCAATCTTCATTTTAAAAAAGAAAATGATTTTATAAAATGACATGGTTTCTTTAAGATGAATCCTCATATCCTTGTAGGCAGTTAATAGACCATAAAATTGGGGAAAGAACATTATGTTATGGTTTTGCAGGACTACTGGTTTCTTTGATATGGTAACGCTAATTATATAAGCAACCTATTAGTGGAACAAAAGTACTTTGCAAGAGAAATGCTTCACAATTACAGACCTGAGATTCATAATAAAGACCAGCATATAGAGAAGCATAGAAATATTCATCCGCTCGACCGTTGGCAAAGATTTCAACTAGCTGGAAGAAAAAAGAGGGGATAACTAGTGTCATTATAGGAACATGAATTTGATTATTTATATCGATGCGCGACTATATCAAAGCTGATAAGTAATTCAGAATCTAGCTATAGTAGCCTGGATCTGTAGGTAATGCATGTTCAATCATTTCCAGAAATAAATGAAATATAGCAATGGAAAACAAAACAAAATTCATCTAAGCATCTACTTGATTACATGACATATAGCAAAGGACGAGGTTGATGTATTTCTTCTTCCATTTATGAGTGCAAGATAGGCATTCTTGCTTCCCTTTTATATGCTTATTGATCTGACTCTTATTTTTATGGCATATTTATTCATTAATTTAATTCCTTCTTACCATCTATCACTTGAAATTCATATGAAACAAAGCCTTGTGTTTACTCTTTCCACTTTAAGATGGGACATGAAATTTGTACTTCAGAATATTCTTGGTGGCGATGAGAGCATATAGGACAGCGACCATATATTCAAGTCACATAATTCACTGAATTTAGATGTGCTTCAGCAAAGCCTACTGTCTCCATCACCCAATGAACATGATAAATCCAAAAACCTTAAAGACCATCTTGTTTCTTGTGTGGTTTCTAGCAGTGCATCATTTCTTGTCCTGTTTTTCCTTTTTCTTGTGGAAGAAAAGAGTGTTTGACATCAACAATAAAAAGCTCGTTTTAGTTATTTGTCCAAAAGGAAAAAGAAGAAATTTCAAACTGGATCCAGTTCAGTCATTTTTCCAGTAGCACAAATTAAAAGTGACGGATCATAAAAGTAGATGAGACTAATCAACAACTACATTATATGAGCTAGAAAACTTCTTTTCCAGCTTTCAAAGAAATGGAAAACAACATTTTTGTTGTCAAGAAACATATAGCCCCAAGAAATATTTAAGCAAAGCTAGACCAGACCTTCTTAGGGTCCCCACCATCTTTAAACATACTATAGGCTTCACGCATGACAGGCCGTGAATCTCGACCTACCTGCAGAAGCATTTGCACAAATCAAATCTATATCGAACTCAACAGTATTTGCTGCTTTCAAAACAAACTATACTTAGCAACTGCAAAATTATCACACATGGTAGATTTAGAATAGATGATTTTTTGTTGCAAAAGTTGCTTGTTTACTGCTTCCCTTGCTAATACCTTACTCAATGTACTGAAGCCTTTTTCTTCTTTTTGCTTCTCAGTCATTAAAATTCCTTTTTTTTTTCCAAGCTCAAGAATTACTAAGATTCCATGAAACCCTGAACAAAGAATTCCTACAAACTTGCCTCTAAGAACCTACTCCTAGCATCCTCCACCCCGTAAAGCTGCGCTTCACAAAGAAAGCACCATATAGATTCTTCAGTGTCATTTGGATTTTTCGCAACATCCAACCTGAATTGCTCTGCGCCTTCCTCAAACCTACCAAAGGAAAAAGAAAAGGTCAAACCTGCCAATGTGTCCACACACTTGTGAACAAAGAAGTCCTAATATTTTCTAAGAACCCAATTACCAAATACCAACCAATATACTGGTTGCAAGCGGTCTTCCACATTAAGCATTAGTCTTTCTTAGAACTAAATCGCGTTGGGGCAAATATTTGTTTCTTGGCATGAAAAAGAGTCAATTCGGGACAAAGAGACAATACCTATTCAGGTAATAGAGAGACAATCCACGCTGCCAAAGATCTGAAGGAGAATCTTGACATCAAAAATGAAGGAAGACAAAGAGGAGGGGAGAACAAGAAAGATGAGAAGTCTATGAACGTACATGCCTTCTGCCGCGGGTCCAACTCAACGGCTCGATCGAACTCGGCCAAAGATCCACTGACGTCCCCCTGCCCAGCTCCAATGTGCTCCAAGAATCAGCAATAAGCCCAAAGAGGAGAGGAAGCAGGACTCACGAGAGGGAGGGGGGATCGAGGACGCCACGTACCTGCCTGAAGAGCAGCATGCCGCGGCGGACGGCGAGGGAGGCATCGCGCGCAGCGCCGCCGCCACCCGTCAAGGCGTCCCAGATGGAGGCGGAGGCCGTCGGCAGGAAGATCCGGCGGGGAAGCGGGAGGGACGGGAAGAACGCCCTATGGCGCGGGTTTTGGAAAGGTAGGGGATTGATGGCGGAAGCTTCGGTTCCATGGCGGAAGGAAGAGAGGGCAGCAACGGATAACGTAGAAGAAAGCATAGGACATCAGACTCGAACCTTTTTCCGCCTCTCAAGGCTCCTTTAAAATTCCTATTCCATTTAAAGATAAATAAAAATAATTGAATATGAAGGGCTCAATAAATTAAAATTTATTTTTTTAATTTTTAATTAAACTTTCTTTGTCGAATGTGAAAAAAAAGAATAATGATTAATCTTTAAATAGGTAGATTTGCAACGTTGTCGAAAAGGAGAGAGAGGAAGTATGAAATAATGAGGGGTTGTACTTAAAAAAATTTTATTTTATTTTTTTTTAATGTAACCGTATGAAGTAAAGGATTACCAATAACAATCAATAAATGAGATATTATAATTATTATTATATTTTAAGATATTTCTTCATAATTATGAGAGTCAACTCGGTGGATAATTGACAACTGATGGGGTAATTGATCAGACAAATTTTAATAAATTTAATAATATGTTACAGGTTTGTTTTTATCATTTATTAATTATCATTTCCTTATTTCCTTTCCAATTCTCCTCGCTTCCCTTTGCCTTCCTTTGCTCCTTGCCATGATAAATGATTTTTTTATGCTAATAATATTCAAATACCTGTTTCTTTAATTTAACCTCATCTAAGAAGCAAGGATAGTGTCGAACAATATATGTATGTGTATGTGTGTGTGTGCAAACCCCTTACATTTCACCACTCAGACCCTAATCATGGACGCTAAATCGAGGTTGCATGTCAAAACCTGTTTACGTCTCTTGCAGAAACCAACCAAATATCCAGTAACTCTTTCGAGCAATAGCATACCCGTTGTTTGCCGCGCAACCAAATCCCGCGCCGAATGCCTGAGATCGTATCGCGCAACCGGAAGTGCTAAACCCATGCATTGCATGGAACTCAACAAGACAGACAACACGATGAAAAGCAACCCCATCCAAATTTGAAATGATTGACGTAGCAAATGCAAAGAAGAATTGTGCGACACCAACAAATTCACCAAGTCAATCACACTCATTAATCTTTTCACCCTAATAAACTGGACAAAAACTAAAATCTTTCTGGAAAAGATTTCGGTAAATACCAGATGACACAACTTTTTGGTTTGATGAGTTCTGATCTAGTTCTGCTTGGCTGCATGCCATCATCCCAGTGTGATCAATCATAGCTAGCATTCAGAAACTTCAGCAACTCGTTGCGATTGTTCTCTGCCATCTTGTCTTCCTTTGATTTGTCAAGCTTCAAGAGAATCTGAATGATAAATAGAAGCCAATCAATCGACCGAGACATTCTTAATCGACTTCAGCAAAACAAAAAAAAAAGAAGAATTCTCACCTTTTTACCAGAAATAGCACTGCGTCGGACACCATCCTCTTTGTCACGACCAAGGAACTGAACCAGATGGAGACAGGCAAGGATAAGTCAAAAACTCGATGAAGCTCGAAGAATTTTATAGTGCATCTAAAAATACCTTTGATAGTTGCACAGGGCTGCTGCAACGCTCAGTTTGCTGCTTCTGTATGCAGCTCCCATAGCCAAAAAAATTCACCAAGCAAACATGACATCCAGCAAGCCAATCCAAAGACCATTACCCGTTTACAGACCCCAGCTCCCATGTCAAAGAGCCAACCAGAAATAGGCAGCAAATATATTAAGGACTTTATAAAAGTATTAAAACCTGAAAAGTTCTATTGCTGCTCAAGAACAGATGCTTCCGAGTAAAAACTAAGAAAATAAAGAAAAGCACAGGAATTATCGAGACAATGACTAGTTGAACCAACTATAATGGTGCCCTGTGCCCACCCTCATAAGCAATCTGCCCTAGTCTGACTTTAGATAAATTAGGTTCTTTCCTCATTGTTGCACTTCATTAGACATCCACAACTAGTAATCTATAAGCCTTTAACTATATAAAACTTTCCAAAATTTGAAAGAATTACATCCTTGTCAACCAAACAGAAGACATGCAAAGCAAACAGACACAGGAAAGAACATAATAGCTTACCTCCTTATGCTTCTGTTTTTGATGCTTGTGTCTATGTTTTTTACTTCGCTCTTTATCCTTGGACTAAAGAAGAAATATATAAACAGTCCAAGTTATGACACTAAATTTATTTTAGTATGCTGATAACATGGATTCAAACAGTAGGGTACAACTCACCTTCTTGGATTTCTCATGCTTGTGCTTCTTATGACGGCCCTCACTGTCGGAATAGCTTTCATCACTGCTGTAACACAACAATGGCCATTAAGACATATTAGCTTAATGACATGTTTGAAATAAGGAAAAAGAGAAATAATTGCAGAATGATGATGAACCGATTTAAGATTTCCAACATTGACATTCATTGAGAAGTTTCCATATGAATGGTTCATGGTATAACCTATTTACCTCCATCACACATCTGCTGGGCACCCTAAACATCAGGTCATGGTCTCCGAGCCAAGGAGAATACAGAAGAATAAGCAACTCAGAGAGATGTTGCACATGACCCATATGTGATTTCTTAGCCAAGGAAGATTTTGACATGTTTTAGCTTGTATCAAATATGGAATTCACAATTGTAGCTGAGACATCACACCACTGATCAAAATGCCTAAAAACGACAAACCCTAGAATTCAACTATGCAGTTTCCAGTTTGATCAAAGAATTTTTCCAGTCTCCCTCTTAATCTCAAAGGGAGTATTCTGGATTTGATGCATCTGCACGTCTAGATCAACAAGGAAAAATGAAATCTTTACATACAGGAATTTCCAATCACCGAGAATTAATCCAACAGACTGAGAAATTTGAGGACGCGCGACCTGACCAAAACCCTAACCCTAAATCGACGAGAAGCGAAGAGAAAAATAAAGGAAGCTACGCGCCTGTAATCACCGCTGTAGGAAGACGCGGAGTGGCTGGGAGATCCGTGCCTGCTCTTGCGCCTGCGCTTGCCTCGCGTCCGGTGATCCTTGCGAACCTTTAGATCGCCTCGATCACCAGAGCGTCGGTGGCGGCGGCGGCGATCTCGTCGCCGAGAAGAGGAGGAGGAGGAATCGGAGACGGAGGAGGCGGAGGAGTGAGAAGAATCGGAGGACGACGATGAGGAGGAGGAAGACACCATGGCCGGCGAAGGTCGAAAGCTTCACCCGTTGACCCCAACCCACGCCTCCGCAATCACCCTTATTCACTCTTATGATTCCTCTCTCTCTCTCTCTCTCTCTTTTCTCCCCTTCGATGACCGACTTCTACACCAACCCTAACACACGTGCAATGCATGTGATAAGCTCAAGATAAGAATATTCCTCTTTTTCTTTATTTTTTTTCTCTTTTTTCTTTTATTTTTTGTGTACAAGAATATTAAGATTATTAGGATTTAATATATTCTTGAAATTAAACCTCTTTGACCTTTATAACTATTTTCTCTCTATTTGACCATATATAATTATTAATTATACCATAAGCAATATTTACTAATTTATGGGTGCTCTCTTAACAGTGGGCCTTCTCACGCAATAAACAGCCCACCTCAGTAGGGCCACATAATTTAGAAGCTTGATTATCATATCCAAAATTATGAAAAAAAAGGATGGAATTTATTCCTTGAAGACATTAACATTCATCAGTTGAATGTAGCCAAATCAGAAATACAGGGGGAAAAAAAAAGGAATGCATGAAATTAATTCCTCTATACTGTTGATTATCAAAAAATAAATAGTTATTAAGAAAAGATGAAAGGAAAATAAGCTTTTGGAATCTGCACCAACAATATCATCATCATAATTACAAAACCATGCAAAGCAAGCAACTTGGAGACCACAGTATCATCATTTTGGTAATAACTATGTCCAAGCACTACAAGCTCGACCTTACTTGCACAAGAATCTTAACTATGTCCACGCAACTTGGAGGCACGAAGATCGGCCGGTCGCGGCCTCGTGGCCATGGGCCTCGTGGCTGGCTCGTAGACCACCCTGGGAAGGCAGGCGTGGGGGAGGGTGTTCACCGGCTACGGGGAGGTCCTCCAGCTCACGAAGGCCGTGCTGCCGGTGATCGGGCTATACGAGCTCGCAAACTGCTCGCAGACGACAGGGTGCGTTGTGCTAGAGGCAGCGCCCCGCCGTCGGTCGGCGCCGAGCGCCGGTGGCGCTGGTGCTGTGGTTCGAGTTGGGCTTTCTGGGCCTCAGCCTCGGGCTTCTAGACATGGACTGGGAAGGCGGTGGGCTTGGTGGGGACGATGGCAGCCATGATGTGTAACGTCATGTGTGTGATGTATGCCTATGTGATGCTATCATCGGGGCTGTGATGGGTTGGCCAAGTGATGGAAGTACTCCCAATTCAAACTGGTGAGGCTCCCAATTTAATAGAAATAAAAAGCAATCTCGAGACCTAAATTAGATGATCGATACATATGCTTGCAATTAAATTGAAAGTAAACATGCCATGCAGGAACTGTATCTCAATTGGAGTCATGAAAGTTCAAATTTGCTTGCGTGGAAGTCAAATCCACATCACAAGGACATGATGCGGCATATTGGATTCTCTCTGCGCCCATGGGTTTTAGGGCCCACAACCAAATAATTCTGTGCTACAAAAAATGCCTTTCTCGGTACCTGATTGATATATCTAGTGAAAATGACGTAGCCTCCACGCATACACTTGATCCAGAATATGGGTTCATGCATTCAGTCCCAGGCTGGATTCATCACAGTAAGGATAGACGTGCCACGCAAGAAACAGGACCAAAAGGCCGCTGAGTGGGTCCCTTCCCAGTGCGACAGAGGACACGCGGAGGACAGAGAGCGCTAGAAGTCAATAAATCCCCACTAACGCACGGATGCGTCCTCGGCTTACGGTTCACACCCTTCTCTAGTTCACTTGTTTATGATGGTCATGCTCGCCCATACCTTAGCCTACTCCGGGCAATCACGTAATTATGTGATCATATTTTAGTACATTGATGGTGTTCGATGTGGTTACTACCTACCAATTCCCAGATCAAAATATATAACATGTCAGTTGTTACCAGGCCTACTTCCAGAAACACCACATGGACGGGAGACATAAATAGGGCTTAATGTGCAGTCTCAGCCACATTACAGAGCATCCCAACTGTAGAAATCATGGTGAAAGCAAAATGCAGGAAATGCATCTAAGAGTAGAATCAGAGCCCACTAAAACTAAAACAAGGGGCAAGGGATTCCCAATATGCTTTCCACCGCCTGCCAATCCACTTTCTCCTGTGGCAACTCCCTACTTGTTTGATTCATATTCTAGTGTTTCTGAGTGCACCATCCATTCACGATGGGAAGGCATCAATCACCCACTGATTCAACAAGCTTCCCAATCAGATCAACACAGCATCTCCCATTAATATACCCACTAAAGACAACCCAGGGACCATTTCCCCAATCACCATCAGAGCATGCACGCACTCCACCCCCACCGTGTTCCTACGGAGCAGCAGACGCAGCCTTCTTCCTTAAATACGCTCGCCCTTTCCCACCCCCTCAGAAGATGATGAAAATAAGAATCAGAGTAGGAGTGGGAGTAGTGTGCGCATGGCGGGTTTAAGCGTTCTATTAGAAACCCAAGAGACGTTCCCAAAAGACACCCATATCATAAGCAAAATTTCCCTCAAGAACTATACTTCCTCCGTAACTTCTTGTTCTACCCGGAGGAGCACTTTTCTGGAAGACTGTTACCTCTGCAGGAGAAGACTTCAACACGGCAAAGATATCTACATGTACAGGTCAGGAACCAAAGAGAATTTTCTTTCTTCTACAGTTCAATATGTTCCCGGAGTGTCCCTGAATGGGGCCATTCGGGGAACAGGAACGCTGTTTCTCTCACTCTCAGGGGTGTTACTTAGCTGGCTTCTGACTTAACATTACTGCAGAGGGGACCGAGCCTTCTGCAGCGAAGAGTGCCGGCGCCGGCAGATATTTATGGACGAGGAGAGCGGGAAGAGAGACAACTGCTCCCTGGCCACCGCGGCGAGCGGGAAGCACCCGGTGGGGCGCCGCGGGGGGAGGGCAACCGCCAGGCGACGGGCGCTCGCCGGTGGTTTTGCTCTTTAGAAGCCGCAGTTGGCAGGAAGAGGCAAGGCTCTTTAGGTCCTTTTCGAGAGCTCTGTTGTCTATACGGAGGGCAGTGTAAGAACCGAGGAAAGACCACCGATTGCACAATCCTCTAGAAATCGAGTGACTGATGCGGCGTGAGCTCTCCAGATATGAAAATGGAATGCTCTTTAGGTCTATCACGATCTAATCGCTTTGATAATTTGGTTTGACTTAAATTATATATATATATAATAAAGGTCTATCAACACAAGGGAGGACGACAAAGAGCTACCTACACTAACAAATAAAATAAAATAAAGAAATAACCAAAATAGTTTTCTCTCCGTCAATAAAAGATTTTTAATAGGACAAAAAGAATAAGAAAATGGTGCATAGTCATCAAAGAATCAAAGAACTGTAAATATTGCCTTATCCTCTATGGTAAATTTTCTTTTAAGATAAAGTAAATATAAAAAATAAAAGAAAATTTGAGTTTTAACAATTCCAATAGCTACTCTCTCTCGTCACATAACAAAGGGAAGGGTAATGCGGTGCTACATACGCCATTACAGCTACGTGAAGCAAAACGCGAACCCACATTACGAGCTATCTAAGTCAGGATTGCCTTATGTTACATCAAAGTAGTAACTCTCCAGAGATATCAGATTCCTCCAAGTATAACGATGTCAACGAGTGCCTATCATGAAACCAGCACTATGACACCTTATCCAAACTAAAAGCTCTCAAGCACGAGCACACACAGGAGAAAGTGAAAGCAACGTCCACCCAATATTGTTGCTTTCCTCTTAGGATACTTACGAAGCTGTGTGTGCAGCCAAACCCCATGTTGCCCCACCTGTGCCCCCTACCGTTATCTAGCAATATCATGGATGGTTTACTACGTGACAGGAGGATAATAGATTAGAATATATGCATCCTAAGCTGAGAACACGATAGCTTTCACAAGGCTAAACCATCTTGATTTCAACTTATAAATTAGCATCAAGCATCAGCTTAAAGATTCAAATAACTCGAGAAATTTGTAATGAGGATGTACCTTGCAGGGTCGATTGCATGTGATAGACTCCGAAGCACTGTGCAGTGATACTGCACTAATTAGTAGAGAAATCATGTTTTTGAAGTGCAGGTGTTGATGTTGATTTCAGAATAAAATGCTCGACTAGCTGCGATTTTGACATGAGAGGAAAAGCTATGAAAAAGTTGTCCAAGTCGGCTTATTAGAATGTGGAAAATAATTGATGTTGGTACACACCAGAGATCTTTTTTGGAGGAAGGCCAAATTATGATGCTTAATTTTCAACATCTTCGTGCAACATTCTCAAAGGCCTGCAAGCAAGAAATTCACTCATCAGTCGTCACAACGTTAAAGTAAAACAAGAGTTGTCATAATCTTAATGGTCGAGAATATCTCAAGCTTACCCATCTCACTCCTACTGAGCAACATTTTAGAGCACTTCTAACATCCCTCTGTCATGATTGATATATAGTATTGACAAGCTTATAAACTATATGCAAACAACAAAAACCTTAATCACGGTTGGTTGTGGTAATAGACAAACTTTTGAGGATTGTAACACGAGGTAGCAGTTTGTGAAGTTCCTACTATGAGCAGAGTATACATATCCCACACTACCTTTAATCTGTCTTCAGACAACCAAACTGAATCAAAGTATTATGTCATGCTGGATTTTTCTTGTACTTTTTCTTTTGAGGGGACATCCAGATGGAATACATAGTACTTTTCCAATTTGTATGAACATGCACGTAAACAGAAATATTATGAAGTCCTAAGAACATCAATGTCAATACTTTCGCTGATTTAAAGGCATGGGAAGGAAAGGGCTGCAGTACAATACAAAAGAGCTCAGAAAAAATTCAGATGATATGTTAGTTTCTCAGTAAATGTGGCTAAATAGAATGAATTGTTTTATCTCGCTGCCACTAGTCAGAGTTAGAAACAAAATAAATATATCTCTGCGACAGGATTGTTTAGAAACAAAAACAAGTCAACAAAATAAATACATTTGGAGTAAGGCCAAAGGCAGGAAGAGGGAAGGCCACAAGCGTGGACAAGGTTATCAGTGATGATGTTGATGCATGTCCCTCTGAAAAGCATATTCTGAACCTCTTAAAGGTCGAACAAGTAGAAAATGCAACATGGATGGCTTTCCTCTGGCTTTTAAGGTGGCATGGATTTGATGTATGTTTAAGTGGGAAAAGATAAATAAAAGCAAGAATGACCATCACCTTTTGATTGTTACGTATGTTACCAAATAAGCAGACAATAAGTAAAATGTTTTACGTAACTATAATTACAAAAAAAAAAAAAAAAACTAGCACTGCAGAGTTACAGAGATCGTAATGAAAAGCTATGAAAACTGTATATTGATGATAATGTGTTAATATTTCCTATTCTTGTGTGCTTAAGGTCTAACTTCAGTCGTTCATAAACCAATAATTTTACACATCATAAGCTGGAAGCATGACATAAGAAGCTTAATGAACAAACCTTATGGCACACATATACTGCAGTATTATGTTTCACGGTAAATGAGTAAATCAATACAACTCAGTTCTTATTATGGAAATATACCGTCACACATTACAAACATTCATACTAAGGTACACTTTGCAAATAATGGCCTGTTAAAAAAAGCTAGATGGAAATTGAAGGAAACCAGCAAATTGCTGACCACCATAGATTCTTATTTTCGAGATTCTAGGACGATAATGAAGCAGCCTTTCTGGACTTATGGTAGAGTTGGAAAAAAACTATAACAGTATAAAAGAAAGCAAGGATGGCCATAGACTATACTCTATAGAGTGATTTAACTTTGCAAAAATAGTAGCCACGTTTAACTTTACTCGTTCCCTCAAAAATAACTTTTAAGGCACATAAGAAATGGGAAAGGATACAAAAGAAAATAAAGAGCATAAAGAAAGGTTTTGGATTAAACAATTTCTTAAAAAAGTTGTCATGATAAAACATGTACACTCGCAAGTGTCATGTAAGCTGTCAGTGCAAGCATATCCTAAACAGATGCAGTCAAAGCCTTTGCAACTTATATTGTAGTTTCCAAATGGAAAGATTACATTATTACACAGCATTCATAAACATAATTCTTGTCAACACAAGCATTCTGCAAGGGAAAATTCAAGGTAAGCTGTTTAAGTATTGGAACTTTCAGTTCAACTAAAAATAATAAGCTGATTTCAGGTTCTCTTAGAATAATGGACCATATCATCAACACAACTAGGGAGATAAAAGAAAAACAACCCCTATAAAGCAGACAGAACCCAAAAGCAATGGGGATCAGCGTACAGAGAATCTTGAAAAGAACGTTCCTGCTTTGACATGCAACTCGAAGACATGCATCACCCACAAACAATCAAAACATAACCTGCATCATTAATGCTTCAAAAACCATCCACAAATTATTTAGCATCTAAAATTCGAAGTAATTAAGTTGTCCCACAAGCTCAATTGTCTTGACCTTAATATCCCAATGAATTTGGAAGCAAAAAAGAAAGAGCCATATGAAAAAGCAGGGAAGCCATATTGGGCTGGAATTAAACCTTTACTACAAAATTTTAAGAAATGAGAATTGAACCTCACATAAGTATGAAAAAAGCCAAAATATGCCATTTAGTTCCGTTGTACAAGACAACGACAGGATCATTGCTAGACTAAACTAAATTCGAACTACCTTTTTTTAATTTTAGGTACTCAAGTACATCAAGATAATACTCATAAAATGATATTTCGTTGCAAAGAGAACACAGATACAACAAGTTTTGATAAAAATATTTTAATTGCTCAAATCAAGAAATCCATATATGATATGTCAAAGTAGTTGATGAACCTTAGGCTTGTACGCCTAGATTTCTTCTTACAAACAAGACAACATGTTGCTACTTATGCACCATCTCTCCTGTTTGATGCAATGCACAACAAGAATCACGAATGAGTTATGCACACGGGGGTTTCTTTATCTAATAAAGGAAGTACAATATGGATCGAAGTCTCCAAGAAAGGGATATGATTATGCATTAATATCCAGATCAATAAGTACATCCACCTTACTCACGAAGAACCAAAATCTCTACTTATCCACGGGTAGAATCATTGTGCTACTCATAGATCAACCGGAAAGAGAAAACGGAAAGAAGATTGAAGCATCACACATCGTGAACAAAGACGATCAGATCTGCTCCTTTTTATGCTAATCCTTGACCATAAGAAAGATGAACAACAAGAGAAGGAGAGCAATCGACATCAAGTTAAGAGGAAAAGCAACTGAAAGATCAGATCAGAAAGAGAATGGAAGGCGAGATCTACCTCCACCTCTGGCTCCGCCATCTCTGTTCTTCCACCCGCAGTCTTTCCCTCTCTTTCTACCCTCTTGAATAAGTGTGAGATGTTCCTCAGCGCGGCTGCCCCTTTATAGCCTCGATCAGTTGCGCTCGGCCTAAAATGGTTCTTTATTGGGCCAAATCCGGTCTGGCCCACCAATAAATTTAAGTACCCAATTCTATTTGGCCCGCTTAAAGATGATAGTTCAGATGAATAAAAAGGCGAATTCTCGGAAAAACTCATAATTTTCTATTTTCTCGAAAAATATCTTTTTTAATATTTTCAAAAAGATATATTTTATTTATCATAACCCTATAAAATATTCTTTAATATGACAATTTATCCAATCCCTCATGCATATATATATATATATATATATATATATATATATATATATATATATATATATATATATATATATATATATATATATATATATATATATATATATATATATATATATATATATATATATATATATATATATATATATGTTGAAGCGTATTATTTAGTTTCTTGGAAGTTCCTGCTCTCGAATCATCTAGGAATGGCAGATCAGCAGCAACAGGCTCCACCGTCGGAGCCAGAGAGAGGCGATGCCGCGGCGTCCCGAGCTAGGCTGTCTTCGAGGTCCCCCATGGGGGCGGAGGGGCACCCGGCTCAACTGGAAGCGCCGCCCGTACCGTCCCCGCCGCAGCGGGAGGAGATGATGGCCTGCGTGGTGGCGCTTGAGGCGGCGCTTCTCCCTTGCCTCCCCGCCCGCGAGCTCCAGGCCGTCGACCGCTCCGTCCACTGCTCCCACCAGAGTCAGTTCCCTAACGCCTTCTGATCCATCTCCTTCTTTCTTGCTCGCTGAATCCGTTTTTGGTAGAAAAAGTTGGGAGCTTAGAGATCACTCATCTTTGTAGCTTAGAATTCCAGTCACTATTGGTAATGCAGGATAGATCAGAACTTTGGATTAACGTTTCCTTGAATAGATCGCCAAAGCTTCAGTGCCTACTTGCCAGGTTTTCATGGGTCCCGTGTCTGGGACAGGTGAAGATGGTAATCTGAACAGATAGATGTTTGTTGTTTTGCTTCAATGACAATGGGCCATAGCTTCGTTGCCAAATTTTGTAGACCTAATATAGAGGTAATCATGCGTATGGTTGCTGAAGACTGACATTTGGCCATTAGGTGTTTGTTGATTTGCTCCAACGAGAATTATCTTGAGCATGCCATCGTGAATAGCTAGTCGGTTGAAAACTCTGGATACTTTGGGCTTGCTGCTTTGATATAAGAATTGCAACATTGAATAGAAAAAGGAGAGAGAGACGAAAGAACAAGTTGCTGAATCCTAGTTTTGCTCATCAATGGAATTAGATATATTGCTGGTTAAGTTCACTCAACATAGCATTTGCTTATGTCAATGTACATGGAATTGTATGTCTGCATCCACAAGTCATGTTGGATACGTATCTGTTCTACAGTCACTTATTGAACTCTTTAATGATACAAAATAAAGAATATTCACATGAATGTGTATATATAAGAAGGAAATCCTTTTATTACTATAAGTTCTTTCATTAATTTGACTTTCAGTATTTCACATTGTTAGAACATTATAACTCCTTGTGACACATGGATACATGTCCATGTCAGATTTTCATGCCCATATCCATGAGTTAACTTTTGTGAGAAGCGGAAAATCTAATGCATGTCATTCATGGTACTGTATCTGTCGGGTAGCAGTGTTGAACCACAGCGATGTTTGGTAATTTACTAACCAGGGAAATTTTCTGCTTCTGATTATATTCTGGTGCTTATGTTTGATAAATCTTAACCTTAGGGTTTTGAATAAAGCATGTTGATATCACAAGATCAGATCTGCAGAAATAGCACTTTGTGTAACGTAGTTGGGACCTTTAGATCAACTAAACATATGATCATAATTGCTTAATTATCTCATTTTCATGGTTATTTGCTTAGTTTGGGCGCTTTGTAATGTGGAGAGTTGAAGTTTAAGCTAGTAACTGATACTTTATGGTTTTAAAACTAGTTGTTGAGATATTTTATCATCAAGGAAACATGATCATCCGTTTTATTCATTTTTGTTTGTCTTTGTCACTTGCTCTCCTGGAACTTGCCGTCAGATTTGGATGGAATAATATTATGAAAGGTTGTGTTATTACACCTTGGAGTGCAACTTCTAGATACTACTGTTAAATCCCTTGAGGCGAGCTCTATGATGGTACGGAGTAAAAATATCCTGAAAATAGAAGTTCATCTCTGCTGAAACCACAAAAGATTCAAATAGCTTCATAGCCACTATGGATTTTTTGGGACAAGAGATCTGAGTTACCAAAAATTTACTTACTGATATTTGCATCTTTAAAGAAGTATGCTTTTCTAGAGAAGAATCTCATATACTGGAGATCCGCTTTATATGTATGTGTTTGCAATGAGATCTTTAACATGCATGGAGACTGTTGTTTATAGTGTGTTGGTCCTTCTACAACTGGAAAAGAACTAGTTTGTGGAGATATCTGGCAGTTATTGCTGACACCATTGCAGTAACATGGCTCTACTTTCATATGAATTGGTTGTTGTTATCCATGATAAGTACCCAGGAAAGCATGGAAAGAAGAGTCAACTTTTCTATTTGTATATGATTCCTCGAATTTATACTGATTTAGAGAGCTTGACTCGTCTTTGCAACTAAATGAAATAGAACAGCAAGAATATGAAACTCCAAAGACAAGGGTATATATAATGTCTTTGCTTTTGTTTGACAGAATTACAATTGCTTCATTCTTATTATTGACAAGATTGTAACGTTTTCCCGTGTTGAAATGAAATATTTAGATTATTTTCTTTTTGACATTTAGTTTATCTCATTGCTATTGCTTAAGATCATAAGAGTACATGAGATTAGCTAGCCTTTACATTAGTTCATCATTGATCATAATTGTGTTTATGGTCGGACATGTTTGATCTCTCCAGTTTTACTGGTCTGACCAAGAATCAGCATACAGATTGATTGAACAAGTTCATCTGATTTGGTTCAAAATCAATTTATTTATTTATATTTTTAATAAAGACAACTAACATTTATTTACTTTACTCTCTCTCTCTCACAATCGATCGAGTGGCTCTATTGTTATATCGCCTGTTGCTTTGTCACCACCGTCACTGCCCATTAGCTCACCATTGCCTTGCCACCAATTCTCGTCCTCCTCCTCCTCCTACTATGCTTTTCCTTCTCTTCTGGAGATGCTCGGCCTCCTCCACTCTTCTCTTCCTCTTTCCCTTTGACCTGGGTTGCCTGGGACACTGATGTACTATGTGTTGTTATACCAGTATATATCGGTTCCGTATCTATCCAACCAGGGACTGGTTTTGGTCTCGAACCGAAACTTGAATCTTTGGATCGGAATTCTTGGAACATTACAATTACATAACTTTGTTGTAATACACTAGGAATCCTAACAATTCACTATGGTTCTATAGTTACTTATTTCTTTTAAATTTGATAGTTAGTTATTTTGTTCTTTTCTTTAAGGTTCTGCTAAATTGCAATTCGTGAATGACAAAAATAACGGTTTATATGTGGTTGTTCGTTTCATTTTCTATTTCTTCTGTTTCCTTGGGGAGCTTAAATATAATGGTCTAAATTATCTGCAAACTCTTCACACACACACACACATGAAAACCTTGTCAAGTATGTAGAAGCATCATATGTGATTCATTAGTTGCATATCCATAAATTAGGGCTTGTATTTCTAGCATGGATTCCTGTCAACAATCAACATTGATCTTCGACCGATTGTCTCTAGTTGATGTTGAACGACACGCACGAGAATTTATGGAGGCCGCTAAAAAGCTCCAACTGTATTTCGTCGGGCTGCAGCGTGAGGACGAACCCACCAAGGAGGAAATGCTTCGCAAGGTACACTTTTGTGTGTGCAAATTTAAAGGTTTCTCATGCATCTTTGCTTGAAACTAAAGATGAAGCCGAGTGGTTATATTCATCTGGAATCATATGTTTTCCAGGAGATATCCGTGATGGAGGAAGAGTTAAAAACTAAAACCGAGTTGATCAAGAAGCATCAGAGGCTGATTGATGGGTGGAGGAAAGAGTTAAAAGAACAGCTGGAGAAGCACGTCACAGAATTGGAGACGGTGTAGAACCTGGAATTTGCATTCAACCACGAGGAAAGTTTTTGTGCTAAACAAGGAAGAAATGATCCTTTTCTGGCTTACTTAACTGCCCAACGATAACAGTTTTTATGTGCTAAAAGTTTGATTAGAATAAAATGCAATGTCAGCATATACTTCTCGATAGTCTTGGTAGGTTTAATCCCTTTGCTATAATACTATATGATGACATCGGAAGGTATCCAAAGGTTTACCCTATTGAGAAACTGAGTTCCATGAGCTTCTTCTAATTATGGTTTTTACCTTGTGGGATTCAAGATAGAAGACTATTTTCTTTTGGATCAAGCTCAGATCATAATTCCTTTTCTTTTTCCGTAGCATGTAATAGGCACACCACCACAGACTAAAGGGACACTGAAAGTTAAGAAGAGAGTGTATGGAACGATACCCAGAACACAGGCAGCGTCTGAAGAGATTCTCTTGCAAGTATTAGGTACAAAATCCAGCCACCTACATGGGTGAAGAAGAAGACGACATGGAAGAACAATTACGGATTGCTGTACAAAGAACAAAGCTTTAGTGTAAATTTACAGTTGTTTGCCAGCGCGCGTTGGACAAGCTTGGCTCTTCTAACCCTTAGGATTGGCTGTTGAAGGGATTGGCTCTTCTGACCCTTAGGATTGTTGGCTGTTGAAGGGATTGTAAGACCTATCAGAATTAAGTACCACAGATTAGCAAACACCCTTTAGATCTCTGAGTTTTTAAGGAAGAAACGTCAATCTTTGCCAACTACTGACTGGAGGCCACAACAAACGGTAAGAATCTTCAACAGGGAGAATTCAAGGTGTCAGTTTGAAGTACCTTAATCTTTAGACAAGCCCTGCAGAAAACATCTTCACAATTAAATCGAAGAAAAGAGGATAGATATAAAGCAACTCACCTCACCGGGCAAGCAAGTTTACCTTCTTAGGAGCTGCTTTTGTTGTGTTGGAGCTGCCTGGAGTAGATATGGGATCATGAGGTTTCAATATCTCAAATGAACAGCACAGGCTTTCATCTATGCTCAACAATGCACCTGCATTATCGAACTCCCCGCAGTAGTTTGGCGCTGAAAATAGAGTAACTAATTTTCGTTCTCCGAAAAACTCGTATCCATCTTCAACTACCTAGGATAAAATTTTATGAGTTGTACATTTGTATCACATGAGTGGATGGATATATAGGAACCGAAGTGAGTAGGAAGAAGGAAAAGGGAGGAGGAAAAAGCTCTACTAACTTGATGACCGCGGCATACTAGATCAAGATCATGCTTTTCCAAGAACTCTGCAAGTTTATCAGCGCCAAAGGTAACTGAAACCCCGCGATTGCTTTCGCCCCATCCTTGATTCTTAGGATCAGGATCAGACCATAGTAGATCACAGAGAAGGCCATAGTCTGGGATTTCAATGGGCCTTGAGATTTCTCTAATTTGATCCAAGCTATTCAGCTCCGGTGAAAGGCCCCCGTGCATGCATAATACCTTTTTATCAATCAGTGCTGCCATGGGTAAACAATTAAAGCAATCACAGAATGTCTTCCATAGTCGAACATTGAATCTCCTTTTACATTCGTCGTAAAATCCATAGACTCTATTTATTTTTGCATCTTCATGATTGCCACGTAGAAGAAAAAATTTATCAGGGTATTTGACTTTATATGCCAAGAGCAAACATATTGTCTCCAAGCTTTGTTTGCCCCTATCCACATAGTCTCCGAGAAATAAATAAGTCGAATTAGGAGGGAAGCCACCTATTTCAAATAGCTTGAGAAGGTCGAGATATTGTCCATGAATATCACCTGTAATATAAACAGAAAAATATCTTTATCCAAGTAATGTAATTCACTGTTTAACAGACACACACAATAAAAGATACACTTAACTTTGCTAATCTAATAAGTATTTTATAAAACCATTAGCGTGCATAAAGTTATGGCAAACTACATTTTTTTCCGAATTAACCTAAAACCAAAAAACAACGATTTCAAATATTTTGGATCACATCTGATTAGCAAAGTTTTAACTACTAAAATTTCTTTGAAACTTGTGCTATAGTAAACACACTTACCAATCATCAAAATTATATCCAGTAAAATTTCTTTACAAAACTTAAGTACAAAATGACTTGAAAACCTTTAAGTAATCATTGACATATTTCTCAAATTCACTAATAAAGTATGTTGTCATGAAATGTAATGGTCATATTAATAATATGCAATGATCATCTAAGACGTTAGAGGCAAATTGTAACACCCCAAACAATCCTACACTATAAATAAAAGAAGGAACAAAGTTCTATGTATGACTTGAATGCTCCTCGTAATAATTTGAGCTTTAAGTATTTTAGGATGCATGTAGCAAACTAAAAACTTACTTTTTGTCATGAGACATTTGGTTATCTTGACATCAAGAATGATTATCTCAATAGTTATATAGACCACTATTTCAATGAAGATATTAGGTAACTTAATAGTCATCTAAAAAATGAATGACTAATTATAGATTATCCCTTGTAATTAACTATCTTTAGTATTTCAATCTCTATACTTTCAAAAGTTATATTGAGATCTTTATATTTACGAAAGCGAGACATTTAATCCCGTTGTTTCAATAAAACCATCTATCTTTCTTATTTTTAATCTTGTAAAATTATATTTTAAACCATGTATAAGGATCTCAATATTTTACCTATTCTAATATATTTTTTGAAAACTATAGAGATCAAAATGCTAAAGTAGTTAATTATGAAAAATAATTTATAATTAGCTCGAAAATGAAATATGTTCTTTATGACAAAAATCTGCAACATATGTGGACGAAGCAAACGGATGGAAGAGTAAAGGAAAAGGTCCTCTCAGAATATTAAGCTATTAGGAAAAAGCCCCAAATTTATGTTTGGCTCATCTACAGACGAAGGATCTGCAGATTTGCCCTTTGGACGTGAGCAAACAGTAGTTCGTGCTGAAGCTTTTGACCGAAGAGAAGGAAGACAAAAGGGAGATATACGACGAACATTGGCCAAGCAAGATGATGTGCCAAACAAGATCACCCTATTCGAACGGCAACCAAATAAGACCAATTCCTAGAGCACGAATCAAGAAATCGAGGAGAGAATGCAGCGATGCGGCAAAGGAACTGAAAGTGAATGCAGCAAAGGAGTACGAGAGAACCGACCGCAGATCTTGATGGGGGGGTGGAGGTCGAGGAGGTTGGGCTGGGCGAGGAAGACGTTCTTGGCCTCGAGGCAGAGTTGACGGATCTCCGCCTCCGACAGCTGGACCTGGCGGCCGCTCCGTCTGCCCTCCAGCAGCCGGTGTATCACGTCGTCGAGCACCGCCCCTTCCATGGCCCCCATCGAGCTCTTCGTCGTCATCATCTTCCCCCCTTCGTCGTATCGGTGGCGGGGGAGGAGGAGGCGACGACGGGGACGACCCCTTTTTTATTTTCCGTTTATTTATTTGAAGAAGAATGATTCAGAGGCGCGGCGATGCGAAATAGGCGTTAGTTTGGAGCCCACGAGCATTTGGTACGCGCACAATTTACGCGCGCGACCGACGTCCCATCTGGGCCACCTCGGCGGGCAACCGCTACACGTCCGTGGGGTCCAGCATTTCCCGCGCTTCAAATTTGGGCCTGCGATGGTGGTAGAAAAATATTCTCCATTTACTAATTGGTATTTATTTTTGTGTCCGAGAGAGTTTATCGGTAGAAGAAAGTGCAGAGGCGTTGGGAGTCATCAACGCTAGTTGACTGTCCTTCATATTCTGGATCAAAATGCTTGCACCATATCTTTTTACCTATTCTGGGCCTTACAGATTAAGGTCCATCTTTTTTGCCTCGAGAAGATTGAAGGAGAATTAAGGTTCATCTATTTGGGATGTTCCTACCAAATTTTTGGCATTAATTAGTGAATCTCATGAATTAAAAAATGTGAGCTTATAACTATCGAGTCCAATATAGATTCACATCAATCCGCTAATTTCATATATAACATGTGTCTATGTGGACTAATTATTTTATTGTGTTTATACTTCACCAGGCATATTTGAAAATGTTTGATCTTTGTTATTAGAACTAGTCAGCCCAATGGGTGGATGATGAGAATGAGAGTCGTGTTAGTGAACCGATGCGCCGTGGTCGATGAGTCAGCATAGCTTGATCAATGGGTCGATGTCGAGAGCTCACGATCGATTGGAAGAAATGTTGAAGCCGACTTATATTGGGAAGGTCGAGATGCTGACGTCATATGTGGGAAGGCGTCTTTTGGTCGGGGCACTAACACCGTCTTCCGGGATGGCGTCTCTTGATCGGGACACACTGTCTTCCGGGAAGGCGTCTCTTGGTCGAGGCGACTATGCCTCCGGGGGTGACCGAGCTCCTGCACAGAAAGCCCTCGTCAGGGGTGGGGTGGGGTTCTCGACTTTGGCCCCTCGTAGTTGCTACTTTTCCTCCTCCCTTTCTTCTTCTTCCTAACCAGATATTGGTCAGGGGCTTTTATACTATTGCGCAAGGATCGATTGTACGTGGACTTGGCGTGGCAACCGATCCCTAAGTAGCGAGGTGATACCTTCATGCGACCGCCGCTCGAAATGCACGGAATGACGCGATGCGACATCTTCCCGAGCTTTCTAAGACAGGATTTGCTGATGAGTGTCTCATTGATACGGATTTTGGCTCGACGTGAGGAAGTATCCCTTGTGCTGACTTGACAGGGGTATAATGCGACACGAGTTGTGACGTGGTTGGAGTCTAAAATTTGCTGCTTATCAAGTCAGGACTTCCTAAATTCCTGCTTACCTTGGAACACACAGATCCTCCATTACTTCAAGTTGTTCTCTCTGCCCAATAATATTGGAGCTGCACAGAAGATTCAACATAAGTTGATGCAAAATCTGTGACCAAATAAACACTGAATCAACCTGAACAGTGGAAAAAAGAAGGGAAATGCATTGCAGTTGCTAGAACAATCCATTACTAATCCCTTCCAAGAGGAGCCATAAACGAAATCATATAGAGGTGTGACATTTAAGAGAGAGAGAGAGAGAGAGAGACTGATTTATTGCTACTTTAATGTTATGGCATTCATGAAAGAAGATTCAACATAAGTTCACACAGATTCTGAATCCCACTAAACACATTACAGTTGGAAAAAATAAGATAAATGCATTACAGTTGTAAGTATAATCCATTTATAATCCCTTCCAAGATAGCCACAAACGAAATCAGAAAAAGGTGTGACATTTAAGAGGCAATAACTCTATTCCATTGCTATTCTCATATCACAGGGTTTCGAATTTAGCTACTACTATGCATTGGACTTTGCCATCAAAGATCAGGGTCTAAAATAAATGTTCCTATATCAGTTAATAACGCTATATTTATCAGAAGGCAGAAAAATATCAAATACACATGCAGCTAAATTGGAACTTTTTAGCCAAAATTTGGCAGGACAACACAAAGACATAATACTGGCAAGATTTATTCAAGATAGTTCAAAGTGAAGATACATCAAAAAATGACAGAAGTACTACAAGCTTCAAAATAACTCTACCTCGAGCTTTTAATGACTCCAGTTGTGAAACATAATAAAAGTGGAGAACATTATGCATCAAATAGTATGAATTAGCTCTCCATGGAGATACCAGGTGGGGCACATTCTGCAACAGTGATAAAAATGAAAGGAAGTTACGATCATCACAAAGAGACCAGAAAGAACTGACCAGACTAGGCATTGATTGTTTGGACCAAAAGTATGCTTCCAACCTCCTTGACATGTTGTAGTATAAGCTGTGTATATGAAACATATACATATGAAACATTGATACATGACATTTGTTAGTCAGTTCATGATTGCTTCAAGTGTAGGTAAAGAAACAGAGAGAACAACTATACCTCAAGATAGTAACAGTGATGCATATATATGCTTTGACCTTCGATGCACCTTGTTGTCTTTGAACAGCTTACAAAAGGATTAATAGAAATTGTAGAAATAACCATCATAAAAGACATTGTTGTCAAATGCAGTGGCCATTGAACCAAAAAAGTCGACGATATAAAAACAAAAAGAATATACAGTTTTTTTATAAAAAGACACATAAAAAATAACATTCATTGTAGACTAGTACAATTAAGTCCGGAACACACGAAAACATCACGAAATACAAACTAATAAAAAAGGCTTGTGATATTCAACATATACATCACGAACAAACACAATAAAGTCAATATTCAACAAAGTTTCTACTCTCAATGTCATCAATTTCATCTCTGAGCACAAACAGAACCAAATTTCAAAAGCATTGCTCATACAGCCAAGATTATGAATTACCACAAATTATACCGTTTTGCATTCTAATTGCCAAAAAAATGAAAACCCAAACCCTTGAAAACCACTTCACCAGTGACCAGCTCGACCGTTGTAAGCAGGTATCCACCTGTTTGGTTCTGAAATAGTTTTAACACCCCAACCAGCCTGGCCGCCAGATCGGTTCCTGATTTTCGCAGTCTGTCGTGGTCCGAACTCACTATGCCTGGGTTGGCCTGAACAAGCGCCTGGGTCAACCAACATCCGGCTTGAGGTTCTCACTTGGGTGGCGCCCAAGTAAAGACACCTTGCTCAGATAGGTTTGAGGTGCTTGGGTCTTGCCTCGCCAAGCACTTGCTAGCAAAACTGGTGTCAGTATAACATATGCAGATATGATCTAGAATCCAAATTCTTCAACTAAAGTACAAAATTAAGTAATCTCTATCACTGAAAGAAACAAGATTTTATAAATTTTTTTACGCTTATATCGTTTTCAACTTCAAAGTAACCTAACCTTGTGACAGTTACATTTATGAATAATGCGATTTCATATTGTGTGTGATAGGATGGATCATAGGAATGTATGAAAACTGATTGTCTATGTAAAGCTTGTATGACATAACCTATTCTTTCTTGTATAAGGTCTCCAAGAAATACCTTAGAACCATGAAGAGTTTCACAATAATCCTGTCAATCATATTTTTGGCTTGGCTATTTGGGTATAAAAAATATGACGAAAGTTTCAGCTCAGAAAAGCAAAACATTCTATATTTAGTTCATCCACAGATCCAGATAGAAGACAGATTAAGTCACTGCAAAAAATTACATCTAGAGGACAATAATATGATAATTTCACTAACCAGAGTAGGATGCAAGTTCTAAACAATGAATAACAAACCATCTATAATTCACAGAAATCAAGAAAAATTCTTTTATTTTACTCTACCAGGAAACTGGTTCAGCTAGCATCCTTGAGCCTTTTTATTAAAGCATCTAATGATTTCTGCTTTGGATTCTGCCTTGCACCCCTTGTGCCAAAAGTTCCAAATAGCCGATCTGATGATTCCCTGAACTTCTCAGTAACTGTGATCACCTTCTTGTAGTTGAGCTTGTCGTAGCTCCTTTCCGTGATCACTGGGTTAAGGAAATTCTCAGGGTTGTTACACATGAGCAGATTAACCAACTGTCTTGCCTCTAACAATGCAAGCTTTAACTCATTAGCAATGAAATCATCAGAATCAGTAAACAAGCGAGATTGGTCGTCTGCAAATGACTCAAACCTCTTAAGATCAACATCAATTCCCATCACTGCATTCAAATTAAACCTCTTGACAGTGTCACTAAGGAAAAGACCCATGATAGCGTTAGATATATAGGTCAAGACACCCTGAAGTATCCGTCGAAGGACTTGGATGGGCAGTATCTGCAGTGCTGTAGAAACCAATGTCTCAAGGTATATTATCACCTCATTGGAGTACTCATTCCCACTCGGGGGTGGGCTGTCCGCCATCCAACTAATACTGTCTGTCAGCATCATGAAATCATTGATCTTCTTCCTTAGCAGCCCCTGAAGGAGCTCCTCTGTTGCGATACTAGACTTCTTCAAAGGAAACTCCCTTCTTACCTTCTCTGCTATGCGCAGTGGAATGCCTGAAAGCTGGGCTGCATGGCGAAACAAGAAGTTGCAGGCCTGCTCCAAGACGACCATATTGGCAGCCACCTGCATTGCCTGGGAGACACCAAGACTCCTGGATTCGATGTGGTGTAGAATGGATCCATCAACGACCTCACCCAAGAGTCTCTCAAGGTCCTTCTTGACGATAGGGTAGATGTCAAGCTGCCCACCGTGAGACATGAAGCTAATCGAGTCCTTGATGAAGGACCGGCAGATGACGCAGAGGTCAGGGACGCTGGAGGAGAAGGAGGCGACGTAGGGAAAGGCTGGGGTGATGTCAGATGTCTGTATCTGAAAGGAGAGCACGTTCATGGAATACTCGTACTCCGTTTTCATAAGCATCTGCTCAAACTTGTCGGCGGCAAGGGTCTCAGACACCTGGCGGCGGCAGTCGGAGAGGAGAAGGTCATGGTATTTGTCGCGGTGCTTGGAGAGGACGTCAAGTAGGGGGTCGACCGAGTAACAGTAACGGTGGAGTGTGACGCCGAGGAGGCTGACGTAGTCCTTGATGAGGAGGAAGTGGTTAGCCGTTTGCATCCGGGAGAACTGGTCCTCGAGCACTGACACCATCTTGGTAATGGCGATTTCCCAGAGGGCGTCAACATCGGGCGGTGCGATGAGGCCGCCGCCAGTGCAGAGGATGCGGTCCTCGACGATGAAGAAGCCGACGATCTGTGCGAAGAAGATCTGGTGCGACTCGAGGAAGGGAGTCAAGGAGGAGACCTGGAAGTCAGAGATGAGTTGCAGTTTGCGGTTCTCGAAGTAGTACCGCCGGAAGCGCTCCTCGAGGCCGAGGGTCGTGTGGATGTGGTGGGCACGGTAAAGAGGGATGAGATCGAGGATCGAAGCTTCGCCATCAGAGAGGGCCGCGGCGAGGTCGTCGGAGTCGTCGCCAGACCAGTCGTCCTCCTCCTCGAGGCGGAGGGAGTATGGATGGTCGCGGAAGATACAGGTAGTGATGGTGGAGCCGGAGCGAATACCTTGCTCTTCGGCCTGGCGCTGGCGGGCAGCAGAGGCGCGGTCGATGGCGATCTGGCCGAGGTGGCGGCTGGCGACGCGAATCTGGACCATCCAGTCGGAGAACTCCTTGAAGATCTTCCGCTCGACGTGGGCATGGACAGCGGGAATGAGGCTGACGAGCATGCGGCGGATGGTGGGGTGGGGAGCGGCGGGGAGCAGGTCACGCTCCGCGGCTGCGATGGCGCGGAGCGCGAGGTAGAGGCGATCAGCGGCGAGATGCTCGTTGGCGCGGGCGAGGAGGGCGAAGAGGCGGGAGCAGAGGCGAGCAGCGCGGATGGCGGCGGTGAGGTTGTCGGCGACGGAGCGGGCCTCGAGGTAGGCGTCAAGTGCTGCAAGTAGGGGGCCGACGGTAGACTGGACGGCGGCGTTGGAGTCGGCGAGGGCAGACTTGAGGGAGTCGACGTCGGAGAGGAGGGAGCGGAGGTCGTCGACGGCACCCATAAAGTCCTGGTAGTGGGCCTTGCACACGTCCTCGATTTCCACCTCCTTGGACCGTGCGAAGTGATGGAGGGAGGACAGAAGCGCCTCAGGCCGCCCGGACGCGAAGGCCCGGCGCACGAAGGGTCCTAGGTCCTCTCCGTTACGGATCGCCGTGGACAGCTGCGCCTGCTCCACCTCCGTCGCCCCCTCGCCGCCTCCCACCGCCGCCATTGCCGATGAATCCGGTGCCACCTTCCGCCGCATCGATCAGCCCTCGATAGAGAGGGAGGGAAGGAGTCATGCGCTCGTCCGACTTGCGTATAAGACGGGAGGACTCTGCCTGCTTCCCCAACAGTGGAAACAGAGTTATTGGAATGACGAAAGCACCCCTTTGAGTCCGGCTCGCCCGGGGCCCGCGTGCGGAGGACGAGGGCCGCGTCATGACTCGGGTCTCGACGCGTTTAAGACGCCGCGGGTGGGGCCGCCTTAATACATGCCTTCGTCGAACGGGACCCACCGATCAAGCAGCAGAATTGACAAAAGTCATACGAAAATTTATATGCAAGAGAAAAATATAATAAAATAAATCAAATAAAAAGTTTATCATTTAAATCCTCTTTCCCCAAATGCATCCATATATTTATTTATTAGTTCTAATAAATACAAAAATCTGAAGAATGAGATTTTTTTTTTCCAATGGAAGGAGAAGGTGTTGCATCAAATTTAAGTACTTTTGAAGCCAGAAAATAGGAATAAATCAAAGCTGGAAAAGCTTGGGGATTCAGAAGGATCTCATGGAACCAATATGGAGAGCAAAGATGATGGGTTGATGGATCTGATATGGACTTCACAATAGAGCAAACTCAACTAAGAAAATTACTACCTTTGGCTATATCAATTAGAACTCAAGTTCAATCTTGGACTAATTCTGATCATCTAAAACATAATCTTATATCATGCCTATGGTCATTTAAAATCTCCTATATTCTAAAACATGAAAATGCAACATACTTTGCTTTACAATAAATAAAAAAATATAGAGCATTATAGACAAATTAGGAATGATCTTAATTTATTCCAACAATCATTTAAGATTTGGTCATTTTTACCTTTTAATAATACACATCATCCTATGGTCTTGTAAAATCTCCTATATTCCAAAACATTGAACCTAATAAGGGTTAGGTGATTTTACTGCACTCTCTAGTAAATCTTGGGAAACACCTAATAAAGAGAACACAAAAAAGGCATCAGTCGACAATTTGTCACTCCTAGAGACAACCATTTTAAGGATAAACCACTAAAGGTATATGGAAAACTGTGCTAACCAGAGACTTGAAAACCAGAGGAGAAAGCAGATAAAACAGTAAACAGTATGATGCATGTAATCTGAAGTCAATATTGTAGCATAGTAAAGAAGAATTTTAAGAGACAATTTAAGATGGTAAATGCAAACCAAAGATCAAGGAAGGTCAAAATTAACAAACCTTGTGATCTCTGTACTCTGATATGGGAAAGATGATATCATAAGGAATTATACTGTTCTTCGATAATCCAGAAAATAATTCATAGAAGAAAGAAATATCTGATCATACAACCTGAGAAGCTGAGCAAGATACATCCCAAATCCTCAAAAAAATTATGTTTCACTAATCTGCCAAGACCAAAAAGTAATCTCTTATAATAAACCAGCTAAAATTTTTGGTAACACTTTTAATAAAACATATCACTGGTAAACCCACCTTGCCTTCAATATGTTCTCTGTCTTACTTCTAGCATTGGTTAACCAGAAAGCACATCTTTGAACTTGAGGAAAGTAGTATCAGTCAACTCCACAATCACCAATAATCCCCACAAGAACATGCCCCATCCTTGAAATGATGAAACCGATTGATATCTCTAAGTACTATCTCCGTGGAAACAATCTTGCATATGAACTTGAATGCTGTGTGGCAATCTCTACACACTCGAAGATTTTTCTTCACTCTAATTGGAACTCCAGCTGGAGTACTGATCAATGCAAATGCAACAGCAAGCTTCTCACTGTGATGAGAAAGGAGAACTTCCTTCTCCCCTGGTTCCACATCATGGAGATCGGTCTCAACCATAGGAACATATCCAGCTTTTCTCATTAGGTCCCCAAGCTCTTCTAGCTTAGCATATATCTCAGCTGTCCTATCATGACTTCTATCCCCCACTATGAAAGTATAAATTTTGTCTTTCATTTCAACCCAACTCATTGCAGGCTCCTTCTTCACCCTGCTATCTTTCATCAACCTTCTGACTTTGGCAACATTGTCCCACATGCTTGCTGAAGCATACATGTTTGCAAGCAGCACATGTGTTCCAGACTTCTCAGGCTCAAGGGCAAAGAGCATCTCAGCTGCTTGTTTACCCAATTCTATATTTCCATGAACCCTAGAAGCCCCTAAGAGTGCTCCCCATACTGACGCATTGGCTTCAAAAGGCATACGATGCACGAGTTCCATTGCTTCATTTAATCTACCAGCACGCCCAAGAAGGTCAATCATGCATGCATAATGCTCTTGTGTTCGTTGAACCCCATACATCTCTTCCATCAGATCAAAATATTGTTTTGCCTCATCAATAAGGCCCGCATGATTACAAGCACAAAGAACACTAGTCAAGGTAATGTGGTTTGGAGATAGACCCTCATCAAGCATCTTAGAGAATAAATCCAAGGCCTTCTTCCCATGCCCATGTTGGGCGAGTCCTCCAATCATAGCAGACCATGAGACAATCCCCCTCTCTGGTATCTCAGAGAAAGCTAAGGTGGCATCTTCAACACTACCACACTTTGCATACATGTTAACGAGTGCATTCCCAGCAAACACATCATACATAAACCCCATCTTTAGCACATGTACATGTATCTGTTTCCCTTGTTCATAGGCAGATAAACTAGCACAGGCATTAAGAAGGCTACTACAAACAAATGAATCTGGTTTCAGGTCCTGATTTAGCATCTCACAGAAGACTTTGATAGCTTCCTCCCCTTGCCCACTCTGGGAGTGAGCTGTAATCAAAGATGTGAAAGCCACCACATCACCAGATTGGCATTCCTCAAAGACTCTCCCTGCCTCCTCCAGGCAACTGCATTTCCCATATGCATCAACGAGACCATTTACTACATGAGGATCTGACAAAAACCCTGCTCTTGTTGCGAGTCCATGCACCTGCTTGGTTACAGTAATTGCCTGCAAGCTTGCTGTGGACTTAAGAACTGCCGACAGAGTGGTTCGGTTAAAGTTCAGACCTTCTCTTCTCATCTTAGAGAAGCAGGCGAGGGCTTCATCATCACTCCCACTATGTGAACACCCCGAGATCAAAGCATTCCATGATATTAAGTCCTGTTCAGGGATCAAGTAAAAGGCCTTCATTGCATCATCTAAACAATTGCATTTTGCATACATATCAACAAGTCCAACACCGACAAATGAGTCAGAATCTGAACCAGCCTTGATCAAGTTACCATGTATCTGCATGCCTAAATCCAGCATCCCTGTTCCTGCACAAGCCTTAAGAACGCTAGACAGAGTGAACACATTTGGAACCATTCCTGATGCCTTCATCTCCACCAACAATGCCAATGCCCGGCTATCATGCCCATGAAGAACACAACCAGCAATAAAACAGTTCCATGAAACGATATCCGGTCGAGCAATTTTTCCAAAAACCATAGCTGCAGCTTTGGCGTTTCCCAACTTGGCGTACATATCCACAAGAGCATTGGTGGTAAAAGGGTCCGAGTGGTATCCAAGCCTGGTAAGGTAGCCATGAACTGCCCTCCCGCAGGATAAATCCTGCGAGCCAGTGCATGCATTTAGGATGCAGGAGAAGCCAAACTCATTCGGCCTCATTCCATCCATCACCATCTCCTGAAACAATGACACTGCCTCCTCGAACCTCTCATTCCTTACACAGCCTGCGAGCAATCCGTTCCACGAGACAGAATTGCGGTCAGTAATGCCGTCGAACAATCTCTTGGAATCTAAGAGGAGGCCGAAATTGGCGTACATGACAACGAGGGTGTTCGCAACAAAGACGTCGGACTCGAACCCGGTGACTATGACGAAGGCGTGGACTAGTGTGCCAGCGATGAAGTCGGAGGAGACAGAGCAGGCCTTGAGGACGGACGGAAGTGTGAACTCGTTGCTCCGAACGCCCAAACATCGCATCTTTCTGAAGGACAACAGCGCCTCGCGGCCGAGGCCGTTGTTGGAGTACGCGGAGATGAGGGCGGACCAGGAGATGTGGTCCGGGTCGGGGAATTCGTCGAAGAGCTTGCGGGCGGATTCGGGGGAGCGGCATCTGGAGTACAGGGTGAGGAGGTGGTGGCGGAAAGGAGGGCCGAATGAAAGGCCGCACTTGGCGAGGTGGGCGTGGATCTGAGCGGCTCCGCCGACGGACTGGGTGGCGGAGATGAGGGTTGTGAGATTGGAGACAGAGGAGGCCGGGGATTCCGGTGGAGGGGAGAGGTGGGAAGAGAGATTGGCGGCGGAGGCGGGAGTGAGATGGTCTTCGAGGATGGATACGGCGGCGGTGTGGAAGGGCTTGAAGGGCGAAGAGGTGGGAAGGGGGAGGCGGCAAAGCTTCATCACAACCCCATGGAAGAGAAGAAGCGTAGGACGGGTAGGGAAGCAGCATACATGCAGACGCAGTCCAACTCGAGTCAGGCGATAATTATTGGGCCCAATCCAAGGCGAGTGTTACCTGCGCTGGCAGCGGGTTGGCCTCACCCAGTTATATCGACTGGTTGCTCTTTGCACAGCGACATCACACAGATGGTATGCTTGCGAGATCTCGATGCATGAATGAATCCCTTGGCAAATTGGGGAGGACAATTCATTTTCAACTACATCGAAAATATTAATTTGATCGTGTATGACTCATTCACCTTATGCCAAAAATAATAATAATAATAATACTTCTTTTTTTTTATGTTAACCATTTTGATCTTGCTATATGTGTAGTTGTGTGCAATATGCTTATCTGACTGCACAAATTGGTATATACTAACAACACTTGGAATGGAGATCAGCACTTGAGAGCATCAGCTTGGTTTTCTGCAATGGTGGTTAAACAAGCAGCATCAGAATTTAAAGGTCCAAAAAATCAGCCAGTCAATATCTCTGATCATTTTGATGGGTTCGAGAAATTTTATACTCCTCCCCGTACTAACGAATAATGTGTCTGAAAAAAATACACATTAAAATGTACAGATTAACTTGGAAGGAAGGATTTTAAAACAGGGCAGGAGAAAAAGAATGCTAAGGCTGACTTCCTCACTGAAATTTGTATAAGAAGAACCAACAACAACCACTTTGACTGCAGCTAGGCATTTGTCCCCCTCGATCTGCTTCCGCTTAACTGCAGCTAAGCATTGGTCCTCATCAATCTGCTTACGGAATAGAAAAAATATACTCACAGTGCTTGCAGATTTGGTTAGATCTTTACAATCTTGACATGCATCTTCCAGTTCTCTATATATCTTTTTTGCATTTAATCATCTGGATCCATTTCTTCATCTTGCTCCATGGATCTATTTGTGTCACTTCGGTTTCCATTATCAGGGTCCGACTGTCCATCTGTTTCGTTGTCATCTTCCAGCAACTCGCCCTCCTCAACATCCTCATCTTTGGCACCAGTGGCCTTCTGGGAAGCCATTGCTAGGCCATGAACCATCCACTCAGGACATTCTTCCTCATTCCCATATAACAATTTGCCGCTGCGGCTCATCACATGACCAGGAGTGTCTGAAGATTTTGAAGTACGGCACGAACATTCTGGAAAAGGATGGGAAAGGAAAGAAGCAGGTTTCGATGATTCAGCCTCTGCTATGAATCCGTCCACACCCAAGCTCTTGTTAAGATGATCCCGCACCAGTACTGTCCAATTATGTGTTGGATGATATAGGTTATCATGTATAGAGATGAGCAGCCCGACAAGTGTTTTTCTGGTGGAAGAAAAACTCAGCAGTCACATTGTGGTCAGGGAACAAATGCAGTTGTATCAATTTATAAACATAAAATCTTCTAAAATGAATAGCCCGCACCCATTTTGCCTGTTGCCTGTGACAGACTGAATTTCTAAGAAGTGTCATAAACCAATTGGTTGAACTTACTCATTCAAGAGGTTGTTATAGCATATAAACAAGCTCTTCTAGCACATATAAGCAAAGGAATTATCACAATCCACATTTTTTGGGCCTTTACAAAAATTATTCAACTCAAGCATAAAAAATAATAATCGACGTAGGAAATTCTGCAAGGTAAGCAAAATTTAATTACTTCAGAAGCCCATTACTTTAAATAAACAAAAAACAAACTGCTCCAAGTCTAGGAAGTATAAATATTTCATCAAACACGGAGCTAGAGTAATTAATTAAATTTTGTGGTGTCACGAAAAAAGCATATGATCAAGGGAGAGTTCTACCCCAAAAACATGCCAGTTTCTTTTATAAAAATCCTGATAATTCTTTGCTGTATCCCACCTGCCCTCTCCTGAAATTTGTACAGCAGTGTTCAATAACTCAGAGGACTTTCAGATTGTTACCCTCACAGCATAAACTCTAAATATTACTATAATTGCGGCTCAAAAAACTGATGCGATTGGCTCATACCAACTGGTATTTATCGATCCAACTGTGATGGTATATAAGAAATTATACCCAGGTATATAAGCAACTGTGACTGGTGTACAGTTCAATATCCAGATCTAAGTCGAAGTTTTTTGCTTAGTTTCGATGCCTGAAACAAATGACATGACTTATTCTTCCATTATCTCTGGTCTCCAGAATGTCCAAATGATTTCAACGACATTGACAGTAGTAATGATGGTGGATATGAATCTTATGTTCTTGTGACATAGAGAGGTCGACAGTGGACAAAGAAGCATGCATCTAGTCATACCACCTAAGGTAAAGCTCATGTTGTCAAATTTATCATAATTATTTTTTAGAGGAAAGAAAGTCAAGGGAAAATGCTTTAACAAGGTTTGGATCAATCCAAAACAAGAACCGGCCAGTCCGGCCAGTAGCAACCCATACCAACACTACCAGCCTATACTGAGTGCCGGTATGGTACTCGACTACAAATATGTTGAGCTTCTTTTATGGTGTAGAAGCTAGGTAAAAACTTTTCAATCATTTGTCCAAATAATCATCGATTTAAATTTTGATAGGAAAACAACTTGCATAGCCCCAATCTTGGTGAAATAGCCTCAAAGAAATTAAAGTGATTGAATTGGCTTATTTACTTTGCAGCCAATCAGGGTGCCGGCTCGTTTGATAATATGCACCACTCAATATATTTGACCTATATTAGGACTTTGGACTATCAGAGACTAGAGGGACTGGGAGATAATTATTCACCAGAGGAAAGGCCAGAACATGTGTGCTGCAGCAATTAAAGATTTTGATATAAATTTAAATAAATTTAAATTTACAAAACAAGAACGGAACCGATCTTTCACCATCATTAAAAACTGTAAATCTATATCCTTAGTTAAGAGTATTTAAATCTTTATTTATAATTTTTTGTAAAATCTTATCAACTCTCTATCTATCTTTTCTTATTATAGCATAGGTGTGCTTACTACATGTTCATATTATTTTAAGCAATTCTCTCTCCTAAATTATTTATGAATGAAATTATTTTTTTTAATCTTTCCTACTAATTTCATATATCTACATCAACATTTTCATACTACTAATATGAACTTCTTGTATATGTTGCTTCTTAAATGCTCGACAATTAGATCCATAAAGTATTGTTGCTCTCATAAATGACTCATAAAATTTTGCTTCTGGTCTAAATGATACTTGACAATCACACAAACCTCGTAACTATATCCTCATATCATTTCCTAATATTACTAAAATTGGATCTCATGTATTCAGCCCCTAACTTAGTTGCCCTTAAATCAAAGTTTTGGTCAAACAAAGGGGCATTACTAGAGAAGGACAGCCCAATGGGTGGAATCAGTTTCAAATTAGCTTGATTTTATTTTCCCTAGAGAATATTTGAGTGCATACGATAACTAATAAGGATCTTTTTCTTCAAGTCGGTCTGCAGGTTCTCTTCTACCTAATGAAAATTCTGCTGTAATAAAAAGTACAAGAGAATCCCAGCATCACTTAAAAGTGTAATTGCTGCAAAGATTTATTTTTCTTTGGAACCACATATTAAATTTATCGAAGATAGTCAGCAGGATATTGCCAGGATCTGATGAAAGAAAGAAGATAAAAACAATGCATCACTGAGAACAGATGAACACAAAGATGCAGCTTGCAACAGAATAATTGTTTTTCATTTCTCAAGATGTAACAAACTAATATGAGGGCTTTTACCTGTTGGGGCGATAGGTTACTCCAGAGGCTGTTTGGTAAGAGCGGTGACCCATGACCAAGCTTGAAAAATCAGGCCACGCACTACCATCATTGTTAAAACCAGGAAAAAAAGCATCAGCTTCAACAGAAACATAATAGTCAAGAGCATCCCAGAGTAGCCTGTGTGCTTGTTTCCTAAGATCCACAGATGAAGGGTCAGGCTCTGTATCAGTCTCAGCAATCCAACCATACCAACCTTCCTTCTCATGCTGATAAAAGGGCCTTGCAGGAGGTGGTGGAAGGGGTCGTGGTCGAGGCCCAGCTTTTTTCCACTCCTCAATAAGTTGTTTTTCACTCTTCACAGGAGGAGGTTGAGGGAGATTTAAAGGAAGAGGATATTCAGGACCAATCAAGTTTGAAAGCTCTTTCTTAGTGCACAAGGAAGTACGATCTACTAAGTTTGTATACATGGCTCGCAAAGGAACTAGGATCCTCTGTCCTCCAAATGTCTCAGAACCAGCCAAGTAAATTATGGTATTTGGTGGATATCCCATTGCCCGAAGGAGAAGTCCAACCTGCAAAGATTCAACCAATTTTGGTGCAGATATTTGAATATGTTAAAACTAACTCATAACAACAAGAAAGCACACGGAATATTGAAGACTAGAACAATAAGTAGACATGGTTATAAGTAGTTTATGTTCAATATTTGAGGCTTTGAGCAACTTGATTGGACCCACTAATAACATGAGGACTTTGTAAAAATGCTCCTATTCGACCCAAACAGAAGTAACAAATTAACTTTATTGACCTAAAACCAATCCAAACTAATGATAGCGAGCCCATCAAACTTTATAAATCAACTTAATTTTCCTCCCACTTCTAAAGTTGGAATCACAAAATTTTCCTACTGAAGACTTGATGTCATCATCAAAGTCCAAGGTCCAACACATAATCCAAAAATCATATCAAATTGGTTGCATGCGAATGCCTCTAGCTTTCTACTTGGAACTCCCCACCATGTCTAATAGTGGATCCACTTTGATACCAATTGTCGCAGTCCGACACAATGGAAAAAAATTAGCTCATTAACCTGTTATGTCTGAGAGACTGAGACCAACTTACCAAAATGCCTACACCCAAGTTAATAGTAGTAGGCTCATCTAACCTTATAAATCAATTCAATCTTCCTCCCACTTCCAATGTATGATAAACTAAAGTGTTATGAAGAAGGTTACAACTTCTTATAACAAACACTAGTGGCATTTACAAGTTCAAAGTTAATCTAAAACCAATACCTTAGAAGGAACATGATCCTATTACCATCATAGCAATTTTGTTGTTCGGTAAGTGCTCTACAATTACTACTACATTATACAGACACTGTTCTCTGATAAGTAAAAAAAGAAAAACCCAAAATGACTCCATCTAGATAAGATGGATGTAATGCCAACTGAGGATAAGGTGAAGGAAACATTTATGACAAGTCGGGCAGGGTAAGTAAAGACTACTTAGTGTGCTACGAAGCTGTTAGTTGATTCAAACTCAGGCATCACAACACAAGAACACATAAAAACACAATGATGAAAATGGCAAAGTATTCAATGAAAGGAAGGACTCTTGCTTGCAGTGATTATACTTTCTAAGACAACCTTATAGACATCTCATATCTACTTTATGTCAATTTCCTGGGGATATTCTTGAAGAATGTTCTTTAAGCAATGGCTGGGAAGCTTGAACTTCACCACAACTAAGATAAGAGATAGACAACCAAATATGTGAACGACAAGACAACAAAAACTGTTGAAGAATGATTGCAAGTGCAAGAACTAAAGGCTTGTCGCTCCAACGACTGCCTTTCAGCTTTTTGTAATAAACATAGAGAATGATAGGATAAAAATACCTAACCACAAAACATTTAGAAGATTGGGAAGAAATATATTTCTAGCCTCCAGAAGAAACACCATTTCTTGGCATCATCTAAACAATATAATATAATTATGTGAATGAATGAACTAAGTCACCTCTTCAGGGATGAGAGGGCATGAACCATTCGTTTTTCGAGCAAATGAATCAACAACAAGATCTTCGTCAACTGTTCCCTGCTTTATCAGCTGCTTCCTTGTGTATTGCATAAGCTCCGTATGAACATCCTAGCCAGTGTTAAGAAGCACTCTGGTCAAGCAAAGCATGAGGTAATATAAAACGTACGAGAAACCAGCAAGTCTAAAAGCAGAGTAATGAGTTAAATGATGCATGAGATACAAAGGCACAAAACCACATATTACCAATAGCACTGAAAAGGTACTGACAATTCTGACCAACCTGGAAAAGTTCAGCACAACCATGAAATGCTAGGGTGTCCCTCACAAAGCCAGGGTGATACGACAGATATGGACCACCAGTTCCTCGTAACCTGCAATGACATTCAATTTGATATTAAACATAGTATTCAAACTTAAATTGGTCAGTGAGGAATAAATCTGATCCAAAGTTTGAGGGTGGAATACAAGCATCAGTTCATAGTCAAACTTACAGATAAACTAACTAATTTCTTATATGTACACATCAGAGAAGTATTTTCTCTTGGGGAATCAAGGTTTAATTAGTTCATGTACTTAATGACTTAACTAAAAAGTGATACCTTTCTACCATTTGGTTGCCAAGTGCCCGGATATCTGAGCGGAATTGAAGAGCATGGAAGGCAACTCTGCATCTAAGTCTCTGATATTCGTCCATGTTTGATGGAAGGATAGGCTACATAAGCAAGAATAGATAAGAGAACCGAAAAGAATTATAAGGTACTGATGAGATTTTTCATACAGGCCCAAGTACTTGAGTAGAAGTGTCATCCTAAGTTGTCTTAAGTGCCCAGTCATTTCATTTCTCCTAGACAATCATTGCATACCTCCACCAAAACTATCAGACACATTTCAATAGACAAAATACAAGTCCTTTCAAGAATATCACTCCTATATTTAATTCCTTAATACAAGGATGATTAAAGGCAAAAGCAAGTCATAGAGTTCACAAAGAAAGAAAAGAGGTAGAATATGCAAGCAAATTCCTTTGCCATTCTTGGATCTAGTGACTCCAGGAAAACATGCAGGAACCATGGAATAAGCAGCATATGTATTTCTTCATAAGGGAGTCACAGAAAACAATTTACTTTCAGAGTTCCACATAATCTCTTCTGGGTAATAGCTTCAATTTCAAATAGTTAACTTACAAGTTAAATTAGTTAATCATTATAAGAGCTGACACAAGTAGACATAAGCCAAAACCTGGACAGCAACAATGAAAGAGGAATAATGGGCCAAAATTGACAGAAAAAAATGTGTGATTATATGTTTAGAAGGTTGGAAGACACCCATGTTGCCTACTCCGACTGACAGACTTATGGTTCCATTTCTGCTGGTGCTGATGTTGCTAGTTGTATCTGGTAAGATACTCTTTATTATCTGTTCATTTCTTTTCTGTAGAAAACTTCTGCAAAGTTGACTGGCATTTGTTTACAGACAGCCAGCCATAGCCATCAAGATTCCTTTTATATTCCCACCAGGTTCCCAATGTTATCATATTTCAGGTATTAGAAGTCTCTTATATAGTGCCTAGAGAGACTTGTTAAACATGTCATCAACCACAGTGGGTTCCTTATCGCCTATGTTATGTATACATGCATCAAGACTCCAATAGACATATTAGCTACATGTAAGAGATCTAGTTATTGAGACATGTTAAGTTACAATCTTTTCTTATTTTGTATCAGAAGCACCACAAGCACCTTCAGGTAAATAATTCTCTTTAGCAAAAACATTTAATATGATATCTACTGCACAAGGAAGGAAAAAAGCTAACAAACCAGAGAATGAAATTTCTCCGATCATTACAAGCTGTCTGCTCCATAACTGATAATTCTCACTCTTAATTGCCAACAACCTTTATCACATCATTTGTTTTGCTCATATTAGTTTAAGAGTCAGTGGAACTGAATGACTTATCAAATAGTGTTAACAAGCCAGTTTTGGGAGCCTCCACCTAACCTGTGATGCAGGTCACAATAGGTCAGGTCCTTTGTGACATACAGTGCATAGCATTATACACTCACACTTAGATATAAAGCACTCCTCTAATAAGATTTCACTTCTACTGCCAAAATTCCACATGGACCCTTCATTGTTTTCTGTTAAAAGTTAAGAACCTTCGTTTGAACTCATAATTCAAAGCACTCAGATGAAACCTTGCATACAACACCATAGCAAAACCTCCCCAATAAGTACATTGCTTGTCATCCAAATTGGCTTCGACTTCGAGTGCAAAGAGTGCAGCCCTTAACACTTTGCCTTCTAGTAAGATACATGTGCAATGTTCAAAAAAACCTTGAGAAATACAAACCTTTCTTAATAATTCGTCTTGAGGATCAGTGTAGAGTGCATCTCCAACTCAGTTGATGCATGTCATAACCATAGTTCCCTGACTGATGTTTCATTCAAATATCTTGCTTCTATATGCTTCTAATATCAAGCATAAAATTCTATGACGCTGTTACCTGATTGCAGTAAATCAGGTTACAACATAGTGATGTGACTTCTTTATCTTACTTTGCTTTCATGGCAGTTTGTCTGAAATTGCTCCCTCCAAGAACTGGAGATCAATTCTTGAAAGGGTAGTATCAGCTCAATAGCTACTATGTGATCTTCTAATTGATGCATGCATTAAGTGTTATGGAGTACAACAGTTACATAGATAACCAATTATCAATATTAAAAGGCTGTCTGATTAAATAAAACTAAAAGCTCTCAGAGAATTCAACAATGCCATGCATGTATTATTTGTTGGATGGTAATCTCCCTTGAGTAACTCATATAAGCTTCTACTAGAAAGTTTCTATTATTTGTGCCAAATGGGGGTGAATGGTGCTCAAGCAGTGTTTGTATGTGCCTCTTCATCTTTAAAAATTAAGAAAACATTGTTTCTTTAACTGTTGAAAAAACTGACATCCAGAATACATGTCTAATTTTACAACTCATTTCCATTATGTAATACTAGGTTTTTTGATGGAGAGAAAAACCATTCTCATTTTAGAATAATATACAAAAAATCTAAATATGCAACTAGAGTCATACCTGAAGGCATCCTCCATCAGAAACTAATATCCTAATAACCTTTGATTGTTTAAGTTTAGGTAAGACTTCTCTGGTATAAAAGCTTGGGGAAGTTGAGGCTTTGGGTGATACTGTAGGAAATTTTGTCTTTTTCCTAGCCTCCTTCAGATCTTTAGGCAAGCTCTTTACAACAATAACGTCATCTGAAAGTGATGCTATGAACTGCTCTTCGTCATAGAGATAAGAGAAACTCCTAAATTTTGGACTGGTGGACAGAAAAAAAAGGTGATTAGCAGATAAATATTTAGAAAAAAATGACATCAGTGTCCAAACAAATGCATATAAAGCATCATTAGAGAGACCTGATGCCTTTTGACCGAACACTTTGTTGGATCTCAGGAATAACAAGTGTGGCATTTAAGAGCCTAGCAATAGCAACAAGGTCGCATATCTGCAAGACGAAAATATATATGAATGTGCTAACCACACCATCTCATGCTAGCATATACTGAAAGGCATGAAAAACAGCCACAAGCCATGTCAAGTCTGTTCATATGAAATAATGGGTAGCAGAAAAGGCATAATACTTGCCAAGACATATGGTAAGTAGTATTTATAACGATGAGATCTTAATTCAGTGGATGTGTGCTATAGGAGAAAGAAGAACATACTGATGATCTTATCTTCTCAAAACCACCGGAGATCTTTGCATAAATAAAACCATTCTGCTGACCTGGCACTGTGAGATAAATATGAAAAAATAAAAAACCTCGTAGAAAGTAGAAAAAAGAGAAATACCAAAAAGATAAGAAAATTGCTGCATTTATAGTAATCCACACTGTCAGGTTTAGAAGGCAGAAGTTTTCTCATCATACAGCTTCCATCAAACCTTGAAAGGCGCCCCAATCCAATTAGATAGAACAACCTTCGAATGAATCACTTAGAAGTCAACTAACTTTTTTCAAATAATTTAAAAATAAATTTCTTTTACTTGCTAAAATGATGTTTACTTTTGCTGTTTTGGCCAAATTATCATTGTAAACCTGCAACTACAGATCTCTACAGTTAATGCTATTAAATAAGTATATTTGTCATGTGGGACATAACTTAACAACTCTAGAAAAAGAAATGGTGCCATTGAAAAAATATCCTCTAGTCATGGTTTTCAAATCCTAAGAAAGGGGTTGTTATAAAATGTTACTAGATAAATACGTCAAACATTATAAAACAAGTGATACCAGGATAGAAACTCCTGGGCTTAGCATATGGTTGCAAGACCTCCAATGAGCTCACTGGACCCCATAACCTTCGATGTCGAAGTTTCTGAAAGAGCATCACAAATACAATGATAAAACAACTTTAGACAACTAAAACAATGGTGCTTTTTTCACTGAAGTAAATCTTAAGGCAAAGTATCAAATCAAATGGCGGTTTCAAGAAAAACAATACCGAATTTTACATTATCATCAATCAAAAAGTGGGAAAAAAAAGCATGCTGATGGCTATAGATTGACGTACATGTCCCACTGGATACAGGTAGTCCTCTCGCAACTTGTATTGTATAAAGTCCCCCACTGAATAATTTGCAACAAAGAGGTGCACAAACAAAGATAAGACCGATAAGGTGATTCCCACGAGAGCGGCCAACTTGATCTTGCTCTTGTGGCACATCTTAAAGCATAGCTCGCATTTCAAAACCTAGTAGAAACAAGCACACCGATTTAAAGGTCAGCGCAAACTAGACAAATCAGACAATACGAATGGCATTACGAACCGTCCGATGCAAAGCGCACATATTACAACGAAAGAAACGGCAATGAATAAAATTTTTGCATCAGACCTATAAAGATCGGATTACCAATGAAGAACGCAAGGTTAGCAACCTAAAGAACAGTGAAGAAAGAGCGAAAAACCATAAACACACACAGTGATCTGACTCCGGCAATATCTCAGTCATGGAAGTCAAAACTTAGAGAACGAATCGATGACGAAAAAGGGGCCAACTCCAGGAAGAAACTACACCAAGAAACGCCAAAATCACGTTCGGGGATCACCGTTACACAATGCGCGATCTAGACAGCCCAGAAGCATGAAGAAAGGGCACGTCCCATAGAGATTTGCCGCTACGTCGTGTCGAGATCCTTTATTGAACAAAACGAAAGCATCCTCGGGTTCTAGGTTCTCCACCGATCTGGAAAAAGATCCATCTCTGATCCAAGAACCAGCCGCGCGGATCGAGGAGAGAGGGCAAGATCAAGAGGGAAGAAGAAAGTGCAAGAATCGAAGAGAAGGAAACGAGAGAGAACCTCGATAACCCCTTGTCCGTCTTCCCGAAGGTGAGATCCGCGACGGGAACCAGAACCAGCATCCCCCTTGTCGAGCGATACAAGAGTTGGATCGGTACCCTCGACGTTCCTCGGATCTCCTTCGAGGACCAAGAACCAAAAGGGAAACGAAATAACTTGAGGGAGAGGAAGTGGAAGAGTTCGAGGAGGAGGTAGAAGGGGGCAAGAAGACTGTGAAGCCGTCGAGAGGAGCTCTTAATGAAATTAACTGCATCATCGTTGTATCATTTAATTGGGCAGGATTGGGCTTGACTTCCAAGGATGGGCCGCTAATGGGCTATGTTGATAGTGTAGGCAATGCACGTGTTATGCACGTGCTTGTCATTGTTCTTCTTGGATACAATATTCTTTTTGTCGCTTTTACATAATTATCCTTATAACTTTTAAAAATAACACAATTACATTCATACGTTTTATTAAAAGAAAAAAAGACCCAAAAACTTAGCGGTGTTCTAACAGTGCTTTGATAAGATCTTTACAATCTAAAATACTAGTATCTTAAAAATTTTAGGATGAGATCTCAAGCTCTCAACCCTATCCATGAGTCTAATATACTACCAATATATCAATATTTTAAGTAGTATACTTATGATTATTGATATGACTTATACTCCTACAACTGAGGATATCCTTTTTCATATAATAATGTCTATCCAAATTAATTAGAACTAATTATAGCAAAAAATAACTAAATTGAATATATATATATATATATATATATATATGTATGTATGTATGTATATAACTTTACCAATGACTTTATTATTTACTTAAATTTTAAAATATGGAAGTAGATAGTTCAATGCCGAAACTTTGAGTTTATTCTAGTCAGTATGACTCTATCAAGTTCTTGATTGATTGTTTAGAATTTGGCTTAATAATTTATCTATTGATAGGAATCTATGTCACATGAGATCTAACTCACCCTTAACTTATTTATCTATATGGATAAAGATTTAAAATAAGGAACATAAACTTCCTTTTCGTTTGTATAAAAATATATCGTAAAAAAAAAAAAAAGATTAACTCTCTCCTTTTTAAACTATTCAAATTTATATTTAGAAGATCTCGAATTATTAACTTGAGTATGGAAGGAATCAAACCCACCTATACGATACATGCTTGGCATCAATTCAAAGTTGAGCTCGTTTAACCGCAAAGGGTTCCGTACCGAAAACTCTTAGAGATATGTGTATTACCTTCCATTAATCCTAATTAGGAGTTGGAAGATTTGGTCTCATGTCTTTACTAACTAACCCACAACAAAGATAATGGTAGCCAATCTCTAAAGTCATTGCAATGATCTCAGAACAGTGTCACCATGTTCTCAATTATATACACAACCAATGGATACCTGCCGGCAACAATGATAATGGTAATGAATGACTGCAATATAACATTGTAGAGTACAGAAAGTAGTATCAGAGGCAAGTCTAAACTAGGAAATGAGAATTTCTGTGATTTCTGCACTCGAGACTATCGCAATTACTGTCTACCACAGGCTCTACATTTCACTAGACTAACAATTGCATGAATTCATTCCCCATTGCTGTCCCCCAATGGCCCTCAATTTCTCAAACCAAGCAATTTCATGATTTCATATTACTTTGCAGCATATAATTCACAGACTCAGGAAGTTATTCTTCCTTTAGCAATCATCATTTAGGAAAAAAACATCATGCCAGAAAATATACCTTTAGACACAATCAACATCAAATGCCACAAGTCTATTAGACGAGTTCCACTGTTGCGATGGTGAGCCTCACACACACACCAGATTATATGACCGTTTATTGCAGGGCATGTGGCACACAGGTCATGAGAATCCACAAACGCAGATAATCAACAATGGTTAAGACATAAAACATCTCCAGAAAGCACCACACAAACTAGGATATGATAATTACCGGAACTAATAACACAAAGTGGTTTGTTTTCACTGGATTTATAACACCGATTCCATACCGGAATACTAGTGTAAACATCATTATCAAAATACCAATGAGCTCAAATGATTTTGGCAATGACAGAACTTAAACTCTACCTCTATAGAAAAAGGCTTTTTTTTAGTGCAAATGTTTGCATATAATGCTCTAAAAAAATCAAGTGATCTGAGAGTTTATTGCCAGTATCCAATGGTGCAGAATCAAGTTCAAAACCATGTGCACTAGATTATTTAATCTTTTTGCGGATGTGAGATAAATTGATTCGGATATTTGTCCACATCTGATCGTGGTTTTGACTGATGATCATAGTATTCAACCACTGCAGCTCCAGCTAAGGCAGCTAGTGTAAGAGCCTGTGCATGCAACCTGCAAGATATATGAAAAAACAAAGAACTCCATGTCAACCCTTCAAATACATTTGAAAGATTATAAGCCTATGCGGAAAAGGTCAAAGCTTCTGGCCAAACCCTCATGAAAAATGTAGATACAATGAATGATAACATGTTCTAGACAACTCCAAAAATGGTACGATGTCATGAAATATTGATTTATAAAGAACAATCAACAATAAGGAAATCAAATCCTATGTTTAATGCTTTTAAAGTTACAAAGAGAAGAGAAAACCAAAAAACAAATTGCTCATAAGGGTAGCCGTTAAAAGATCAGTTCACGTCCATGATAGACTTTATCATTCTACCAAAAATTGGTGGATTCAAATATTAAAATCTTGGAATCCCAGTATCACTTGAAAAAAGTTGCAGTATGCATGTTAACAATAGCTACAGTATAATTTTTGACTCACAAACAATCACTAACTTGCAAATAGAAGTTACCGTAAGTAGAAGTTCTAGGTATCTCGATCTATTATTTAACAGGAAGGAAAGATTAATTAAGACATTGGCCATAGAGTAATACTAGAAGGTTAAAAGTGGAGAGGGTCAGATTTTGTATGATGGTTGGTGCCCCTTATATGTGGTGGTAACAAGAAAAATAAAATTAAGAAACGCTTTTGTTCATGAATAATTAGGTGTAACCTAACCAGTAGGCTAAGGAAAAAATCAAGATGATACAATATGACATGACATGAGCAGAAAATGATACAGAAATTTCAACAAGTCAAAAAGAAAGGCAAAATGCACAATATGCGTATCACTCAACATATGAAATTGCTGATCTTATCATGTGTAGGACCTCTTAAATATGTTCAGAACTATATATCATGGTTAGACAAAGTGAATCGGTCATGATTAGTGGTGTGAGAAGAGATAAAGGGCCGATAACATATGTGGGGGCATTACGGCTTATCGTTGTTGTACGTACTCACCAATTTGCATATGTTTTCAAAACTAGAAGTGAAATAAAAAAAGGTAAGGAGCAAAATAATAGGTTAAAATCCAAACACACAAAACCAAAAAGACAAGAAGCAAAACAAGTTGAAATCCACACAATCAATCATCATATTTCACATTCAACCTTGTCACAAAAGGTTAAAATCCAAACACATAAAACCAAAAAGACAAGAAGCAAAACAAGTTGAAATCCACACAATCAATCATCATATTTCACGTTCAACCTTGTCACAAAATGAAAAACAAAAGCAGGGCACAAAAGCTCTATTGGAACTTTCCTATGGATAGAAGATTCAATGATGAAGTCCTTCAGTACACAACCATAATAGTAAACTGAAAATTGGGTAGATTATAAAATGTTCATGCTATGTACACTTTTGTTGATCTTACACTCCATAACATATTTGGAATTAGTGAGCTAAATGCTTCTTAAAAGCACATCAAATCAGTGTTTGATAATTATCCAAATCCAGTACGCTTTTGGGTAAGTTTGATAAACATCTGGTTTATAGCATCAAATGGCATGTAATACAATAACTTTGACCCCAATATCAACTATTGTCATCAACAACACTTAAAGTGAAAAATCAACAGGTACAAAATTTCTTTAAAAAATAGCCCCTTTTTGGAAGAAATTATTTTGGGTAATCAGAGAATTCCTACACAATTATATTCTTCTAAAATATTTTCTTTCATAATTTTGTCTGACAAACCAAACAGTAAAAGGAAGATCTTCCCTTATAAATTTTGTTTCCTTTCATTCTCTTTGGAAAAAAAACAGAGTGTCATACTTTATGCCATACATACCCTCTCTTGGAAAGGTAGCATCTTCTTGGCATTGGATCTACATACTTACACTTGAGGGTCTTACAGAAATATATGAACATTTAAACAAGACGTATACAATAGGTCCTTGAATCTGTTTATACATATCAATTATCTAAAAAGGGGCCAAGAATTTATGTATTGGCATGGTCAATCTGAACAAGAGTGATGTGCAAACCATGAAGTACTATTCAGCACCATTTCTTCAGTCATTCACCTGTTCGGTAGTTCTTATAAATACAGCTAGCTTGATCTTTAACAAAGTTGGGTTGAGATCATAGGCGTACAAACAGAGTTACCAACATATGAAGAACGTGGCTTTGGAACATACACTTTTTCATGTACAATCCACATAACTTATTCTCTCTTCTTTTCTGATATCTTCTGTTGACTACTGTTTTCCATTTTCTGTTGTTCTTCTTTAGTCTATTGTGTCCTAAAGATATAAGGTATCTTGTGATAAACACACATAAAAGAAAAGCTTGTTTCAATAGAGAAACAATGGAACTCCTATTTCCAGGTTTTGAGCTATTAAAGTACTCATAAGTCACATAAAGACTTCAAAATGACAACAAACAACACCTGTAAATGTCTAAAACTTTCATCATAAAGGATGACAATAGGCCCAATAACTAGCTAACTTGATGTGTAATTGGCCTGAATGGTTCAGGCTTAAAGGAACAAGAATCTTGAATCACCAGCTTGTTAGCCTTTATAAAAGTTAGACCCCAAAATCTTATAAGCAGAATATCTGCATAGGTGTATCCATTCCTGAAACCTGAAACCTGACTGAGCAGCATACAATTACAAGCTCCGTAAAGATGTTTCCATCAAAGACTATCTTTATGTAGGTATGATGTCTACTTATATACTATTAACTTATGCAAAGCTTTCATGGTGGACATGGATATAAAGTTTTGTTTCTCAGTGCACTCAATTCATTTCATGAACTTACTGTATGAGATACTATTCACAAAATTTAAAGGAAGATGTTATTATGAAATCTGTGTTTACTAATCAACTAAAGCAAATTAATGTCTTAGCTGACTATTGAGCTGCATTTATGTATTTTATTTGTCCCAACCATCCGGCAACAGGTCAAACTTGAGCCTGTTAAAAAACCTGTGTGTGTTACTTATAATCTTTAAAGTTTAAAAAAAAGCTATCTGAACAGAAATTATGACCCTCGTTTGCTTAGACATCAAAAACTGGACAAAGACTTGAGTTTGTTCTGAATAAGTAGAAATCATACTTGTAGAGAATTATTAACAATCGTGCAAACATGGAAAACCTCTGCTGAACTCAAAAGTTTCATATATACTGATGATCCGGTCAACTCCTAGAAATTGATTTTCTATGAAGGTGAACCTATCTATAAGCATGGCTAAACTCTGGAAGACCTTACATAACCTACATTAAGCTTCCTAACCACAACAACCATAGCAATATGAATATGTACAGGAACAGGTAAAACATTGAGCACTGTCAAGGCCCAACTAATAAATAATGGATGCGCTTTCCATCCATTGATTGGTATCTGAGAAACGTTAGATGTGATGAGCACACTCATCAACTTCATATCCAGTAGCCCATGATTAATGGTACTTAAAATTTAAGCCAGCGCCCTTATAATATCCAAGAATCGATTAGAACTAGGGTTAAACAGCAATCTCGGGTGTCATCAAAGTCCCATGGCGGTGGAAACAATCACATGTTCTTCAGAAAGTACGCATCAAAAAGGATATCATCCGTCGACTACCCACAACTGTCTGTATCCACTCCGGCAAAATAACAGGGAAAATTAACCCTTCAATCATCTCAACCACGATCCACAAGCACCCCCCAAAGAAACAATGAGAATCACTTCTAAGGGCAAATGCCATGTGAATGGTAACAGAACATAAGAAACCCTAATTCTTAAAGCCTGAAATCATCGCAGCAATTAGATGAAAAAGATAAAATCAAGAAGCATAAGATAACCTTTTTCGAAAAAAATTAAACAAACAAGAGGAAATCTTCGCCTAGGAAAGAACAGATGAGCCAAAACAAACCTCGCGTGGATGATCTTGACGCTGGTTTTCATGTTAGGGCGAGACCAGTTGTAGGCGATCGAACTCCCGATTCCGCTAAGCCAAAGGCACCCTGTTCACCCACAAAAACACCGACGCGAACAACGAATAAGCCGAATCGATCAGACCCCTTTCAGCGATCAGGTCTCTCGAATCTTAATAGGAAGAGAAACTGAACAGATCAATAGATTACCGACGGTTCGAAGCTTGTGCTCCACAACCCAACTCCTGATCGATTCAAGCGAGCTCCGACTCTCCGCCATCCCTTTCGACTCCCTCCGCTCGCTTCTTCTCTCTCTCTCCTCTTTCTCTAAAGCTTTTGGCCGTCGAAATATAAGTAGGCACGGAGGCGTAGGGAACGGGTCCCTTATATAGAGAGGAGGTGTCAACTAACGTGCGCAGCCGTCGCGTTGAGCGAGGTTTCCTAGTCAATCTACGACAACTCGAACCGACTCGTTTAGATCGTGGGCAAAAATAATAATAAATCAAATAGTAATTTTTTTTAAAATGAGTGGTGAAGAATTACTGGTCAAAGTATTTAATAGCTAATAAATTTATCCTGTAAATATTAAAAATGTCAAGATCTTATGATCAAATCTCTCAAACTATAAAAAAAAATCATTCAATAATCTATTTTTATATTTATTGAAATGTTCGATTATATGATATTATCTAATTAGGTAAGACATATTATAGATTTGATTGAATTTTGATTATAATTATCAATTAATATAAAAAAAAATTATCTAATATTTATTAAAAAATAATTTTAAAAAATTCTTTTAATTACTTATCCTAAATCCTCTATTTTGACCTATAAATAAACAAAAATCTTTCCTTAATCACTCCTAGTATAAATAAATATATAATTTTCTCTTATTTTTTCTTAATCACATGAATCAATTATTGAGAATGACTTTGAAACCTGAAGACAATACACCTATATATTTTCTGAACTATCATTATTTGATTTTAATTTTTGATATTAAATTTTTTTTATATAAAAATAATATAATCATGATTTTAATGCTTACATAAAAAGAGCTATAGATAGATAAGATCGATAACTTGGCTTAGCATACTGTTCTCTCAAATCCAATGGCAACAACCTGCCTCCAATACAACAATGTCAGAAAACATACGAAGCAATTGTCATGTTGGTGTCAAGGAAGGTGTACCTGTAATGCACTCATTCAACTCTTTGTGCTTTAATCAATCAGGAATATTACATAACAAACATGCATGCACTTCAATCAATCAAGAACCGATATCAATGAGTTCTAACATAAACAAGTTCTCTTTCAAGTTTCAAAGATTTGTACTGTATTCTTGATAGCAAATTTAAACCCGCAACTTCAGTATCAACTACATAAATTTATCGGTATGCTACCTGCCCTCGAAAATTTCGTGGAGAAGCATTCTTCCATTTACGGACAATGAACAGTTTCAGGCTTATAGAGAGATTTCATGGTCACTTTATCTGGAACAGGTTCAAACAGATTATTCGGTTCATGCCTTTCTCCAGACATCAACAATAGACATGCTGTTACGGGTAGCGAAGATCTAAAAAGTGTCATCGGAACAGTTTGAATGACATTACTGTGTTTCTTGTCATCGGGGAGTCGTGTATCTCAAGATCGCACCAGGCTGCATCACATCAAAGACAGCATGTGTGCTGGGGGTACGGATCGATTGTACCCCGCTTGTGACGATGAAATCTCAGGAACATTGGGTGGGAAGAAGGTCATCCTCGGGTTGGAGTCTGATACACCAATAGCTGGTGGGAAAGGGCCCCAACAACTGCATTCTCTGTCAACACGAGAATATGGATGGTGGGATGCAAAGCACTCGCGTTCCCATGCACAGAGGCGGTTGCTTCCCATGTTCTCGGCATCCACAGCAGTTTGACCCAATGGAATTGCTGGAGAAACAAGAAAAGGACCACACTGGTCCAGTGGATTGAAGCCCCTCGAACTTCCAGGCTGCAGCATTGCTGTTCCCTCCAGACTTTGAGAAGTTTGCAGTCGATAGCGTTCATGGATGTTTCCATGGTTTCTAAGATAAGGTGGAACCAATGAGGGAACAGAAGAGCTGGTAGCCCCAGCCCTGGAACCACTTCTGGGAAAAAAATGGAAACAAGGGCCAATCAGAATTATCAGATAGACAAGATATTTAAAGCATATTTACCATATCACATCGGATGACTAGCAGAGGTCATAAAAAGGTAAGAATTAGATCTATAACCACTGGCATACCCATCATTCTTAAGGCAATAGTAAAGCAGAAATCAAAAAGGAAAATGTTGACACGGTTCTTTCTTCCAAGGATTTAGAATCAATCAGTGAGAGAAACAGATGATGTAAAGTCTCCTATGGGCTAGACAAATCTGCAGAAAAGTCGAGGAAATATCCAGGCTGCCTTTTCAACAAGACCAAGTCCTTCTGCACGTTAGAACTAAAACAGGGTGCAAAGTGGAGAGGAATAATTTCTGCCATACTTCACTTGATGTATATGAAGCTTGTGAGATTTTGAAAGAGTAACATCACAATTATAAGTCAATAAATACTTGAGAATATAGCTTACCCATGGCTGAGAACAAAGGGATGGAAAACAGAATCAGCGGTAGGTAAACCATCAGTTCTAAGCCTTGGAAAGCCTGATGCTGCGTCAGCACCACCGACATGGGCATTGGGAGAATATGATGGATGATGGTGTTGCCAACCACGATAATGAAGATTACTTGGAGCCATCATAATAGGATTTTGAACATCTCTTGCACTTGGGAAGTGACTCCACCGGTAGTGATATCCAGGACCATCAGTATGGACATCAAAAGGATGGTTACTTGAGGAAGAAGAAGTTTGGGGCAATCGTGCACCAATAAAAGGGCATGGATGAGCAGCTGACAGGGTAGCCTGATTCTCCATTACAATAGCATGATATCCCAAAGGATCCCGAACTGCAAAACCACATTATGTTACTCAGCTATTCCAAATTTTTGGAGCAACGTATCAATTAATTATACATTTTTCAGCAAAGTATTGACTTACAAGCAACAGGTGGAGAAGATTCGCCTTCCCTAGTATGAAAGAAGGACAAGTTTAGTACATGCAAACAATCAAGACCAAGTATTTCAGACATGAATAAAGCTTTTGACTTGGACATTCAATGAAACTCAATAAACATAAATAAGAGCATTCACACCACATTGTAGTGATTATTAGTGCAACATTACTTTCTCTTTCAAAAAAAATATCTTACAAAAAGGGAGTTGGCTTTATTTTAGTGAATTGTCAGTCAAGCATGCATACAGCACTTTCATCAATAACTTTGACAATGCCAGAAACAAAAAGATTAGGAAATTGAAAAATAAAATTGCCACCGCAGAACCAAGAGGCTACACGATTAGCTGATGCAAAGTACATATAAGTTATAAAAGTGGCCTATGATGACATATATACGCCACCAACCAACAACGACCTTAATAGAGAAAAACACCCACTGCACTTCTTGAGTTCTCTCACTATCAGGGGTGGAAACTAATGCAATATCTGTATCATAAAACCTCTTTGTCATTCTTTATAAAATAGTCTGCATTATGTAACAAAATCACAGATCCAGATTTGTGGAAACTCTTTTATGTAGGTTAAAAGGAAAAAAATGCATCTTTTAGGAACAAAGTCTATTCATTAATCTGTCCAAATGCAGGCATTGAATATACATCCTACATTTACATAAGAATTCCAAACATGCAAAATAGTATAGCAAATCATTCACAAAGATAAAGTCCCTCAACTATATATATCTAGCTTTTTTTTTTGGCATCACAGCAGTGTGGCACAACCACACTCCAGATGGGGGGCAGTTATCCACCACTGAGGAAAAGAGGAAACAGGCACATAAAGTGCTAGAGGAGGATTCAAACCAGCAACCCCAAGAAAGCCTCCTGGGTGGCATAGCCATCCAAGAAAGTAGGCCTCAGCTTTCCAGCTTGTATTTAACTTCAGGTCCATAAAGAAGCAGATGGTTTACTACTTGAGTAGGATGCTTTATTCCTAAATGTTCATGGAAATTTAAAATTACTGTTGGGAAAAATCAAGTGAGAAATAGTATAAGTAGGCTCCATGAAAAGAATTTCACAAAAATCTACAGGTGGTCATCAACTTGATTTTTTAATGAAAAGCACTATTAAAATATAACTAAATTGGTACATTAAATTTTTTTCTGGCACTTCTTAAGACCTTCAAACTTCGATTCCCCTACACCAAACAACACAAAGATTCACATTCTAACATCACCAAGGTAGCACTAACTGGGAAGAGGCATGCACCTACACGGCCATGTCACATTCATGCCCAACTATAAACCTGTGCATGCCTTGGGTGGTACACACTGTCTTGACTCAAGATACATCCATGTGGAGTCAATTACAGCACAACATGCATAGTAATATTGATACCTGAGACCATCATCAGGATTAGAAAGAAATATTGGGGATGAAATTAGTCACTCCAAACACAATTCCAACAGTATCAAGGTTCAAAACAGAAGGCACATACTGGTTTAGAAAAAAGAAGGTAGTTCTTTCTTGAAGGAATCGATGAAGAGTTGATCCTAGGAGAAACCTATTGATTGAACCAACATATGAGTCACGTCTGGTGCAGACATGATTGGTTAAATAATTCAACAGTAAAAAATAAAGCTCCATACGACCTTGGAATAAAGCTCATAAAACAATTTTCTTTTTTGTAATAGGTGCATAATCAATTCAAGCATGAAATTTGGTAAAGAGAACTCAAAGCACAATGTTCTGACAACTCCCTGAATTAAACACCTACAACCATCATTGATTGCAAGTTAGATCAGACTAGTGTAAACTTCATATTTTCTAATAGGTCCAGCAAAGAATTTAAGCTAATGAATTGTTTAAGTTTTGAAAATTTTGGATCAAGTAATACAGCTTGTTAAAAGCAAGAACCATCTTCCACCAATAATGAAAAAAAAACTAACTTCCATAAATTAAGGTGAGAACTAAATGGATCCTATCCAACATTTAAAAATCACATAAAATAATCGAACTTACTCAAACAATGATGGAATCCTTGCCAAGCCACGAAATGGACACCAGTGACCTCCAAATGGCTGCACAAACAAATAAAGCAATAAAAAAAGAAAGAAAGATCATAACATGTTCTTATATGTGAAAACAATCCTCTCAAATATGAAGCATATCTCAGAAAGAAATATAAGAAAAAATGAAAATTCCAACCGAAATCGAGACATGATGACTGTACAATCAGGAGGATAAAACGTAGGAAAATGAGGCGAGAAACCACCATAAATTTAAAATTGTACATAGTATAAACAAAATTCCCAACAAATGGATTTAAAAGTTGTGGTAATTCCTGAACTAAATATATGCTGGATTTGGCCACAAGCTATAATAAAAGGGGTATAAAAGTCAGATATTGAAGTTAGTTCCAGAGCATACCAATTAATTTACCACCAAGACCTCAGTTTGTTGACTTGTGAGACTTATGTTCGTGAAGATAACTCTTGGCCGTATATCTTCTCTTCAACTAAGTCTAGACTTGTTTCCACTTGTATGTAATTGTAGATTTCAAGTAACTGCTGGGATTGCTACACATCTGAACAATAGATTGATGAATCAAACGCTGGGCTCTATAATTACTCCTTAAAATGGTTGTAAGTCAAAATTCTCTAATTTCTAAATCCTGCTTCATACATTGCCTCAAAAAATGGATGTTATTGCAAACAATCCTTTCCTATGGTGATATAAACATGTCTATCAAAAGAGTCTCTACATGCATTGCACATCCAGTACACAAGCAGAAATATGGATGGTCAGTAGTAAATTTTTTAACAACTATGCTTTGAACAATGCTGATCTCTAATTCATCGTTATCATAATAACAATAGGTCACAAAGAAAAGCTCAACAAGCAAAATGAGTTCCAAAAAATAATAAAGCAAAGTTTTTTTTAACTAGTCAAATTAAAGAGATTGTAAGATTGATTTACCTCACATCAATTATTCACATATATAGTTGTTCCTTATTCTATGTTTTGACACCAAAACTTCTACCTTTTGTGGTTCCCGACATTTGCATTTATAAAATATAAAAGAAAAGTTGTATTGTTATCCTTCTTATTACTTACTAAAGTTTATTTCATTCAGTTTAGCTATCTTAGTTGATAGTTTGCAGGCTCTTCCCTCTTTTGAATAAGAGAAACATTTCAAGATGAGAATGGTTAGATCCTTGTGACTTGCAGTCAGCACAAAAAAGATACATAAAAGCTTGACATGAACAAGCAAATTGCATAAAAGTTTAACTATATAATCCAATTTAGAAAGAGCCATAGACAAAACAACGGGCATACGAGCAACATAAGCTATTGTTTACAAACATGTTTTATAGTGTGAAAAAAAACCATTATCCCTTTACAATATCCTAAACCATTTTTCATGGTGCTGATAATGAACCAACTTATTAATCATATGGTTACTCAAATCTCTATCTTTTTTTCTCGCTCTTTTATTGTACAATAATGTCTCTATAGTCATATTATGTCCTTAAACTTTGATACTTGTATAGTATATCAAGGATGCCTACTCGTCAGCAAATTTGCATACCAGAATCTACTATCCTTTAATAGTATATGCAATAGGCTATTCTGTTCCTGCAGCCAAGATTTTGCTAGGGAAATTTATGCCAGTCTCTGTACTAAAATATATTATAAAAGAGGGTGGTGATTTCAGTTATCAGCATACATTTTCCATATAACCAAGACTGTAGAGGTCTTCATCATGGATATAGTCATCCATATTGAGCTCTGGTGTTGGATGAGAACCATTTGCATATAGCCAGTTGCCTTCCTCAACTTTTCGACAATTAGGGCATTGCATCACACCTTTAGCATTAAATGCTGAACCAATGCAATCTGAAGAAATAATAGAAATGGTGAATTTTGACCAGAAGCTTCATTAAGAATGTCTAATATAAATCAACATGTTGTACAGAAGGTTTGTTGCAAAGAAGTCATATGAACAGTTTATTGCAAAAGAGTAATACCAACTAATACCCCAATTGTAAGATAGAAGAGATAAAACAGAATCAAGTTAAAATGCGCCAAGCAAAAGGTAGGATACTGAACTTGTCCTCTACCTAATAGAATGACATGTGAGATGAATAAACAGAAGACTGACTTCTTGAATGATCAAAAAGAGACTTCTATGGTTACACAGAAGTCAAATTTTAAAAAGATTCTGCATGGGAAAAATGATAATGCAACATACTCAAGAAAAATCCAGTAAAAAAAATAAACAGCTTCTCACAATTGTACAAACTTCTAGCTTTATTTTTTTTTGTTGTATATACAGAATAAGTAATCAAAGTATTCCAATAATTTTTTTGAAGTGAGGTGGGAGGATATCGAGTCCTTGACAGCCTTCAACATGTGGCCCTCTAGCACATGATGAGAATAAGAGGGAAATGAAAATGATTCCCATGAGAGATGAATCCAATGATTTTTTAATAATTAGTTGATAATCCTCGTAAATCAATACAAACACAAGCACAATTTAAACAGTCCCATGACCCCATCCTTATGACAGCTAAATTTCTGAAACAGGTATTTAGCCAACATTTCATAGTCACCAGACAGACAAGGAAAATGGACCACAACTTTGGAGACAACATCTGCAGTCTAAGATGCCCAAATGAATCGTCTACTTAAAAATAACAAAGATAATATTTTTATCTTTCACATGCTTCTACTCATCTAGAATGAGGGAGCTTGTTGGTTCTGCACCCCTCAAGAATAACAAAGCATAAATTTGTAAACTTCGAAATTCCAAGATAACATCGTGCTCATAAATAAATAAATAAATAAATAAAAAGAAACAGAAATAGACAACTAGCGAAACCTACCACGCAACTCATATGGGCAAAATTGCTTTAGCCATTAATAAAATTTCTTAATATATTTATTCTCTTTCGAGACCGCAATTCCTATAAATCTTAGCAACAAGATAACAGGAAAAAGTTAATCCAAACAAGCAACCTATCCAATTCTAATCCAAACAACCAACCTATCCAAATCTAATTTTCACATCTAAAAAGAAGGGATCTTTCCATCAATTTGCACAAATCTCCGGCTCTATTAATAGAAACCAAAAGGGAAAAATCAAGCCATCGGGAATCGAGTAGAACAACCGACCGAGATGGAACTCGTGCCCACATTGCAGCCTGGCGGTAGACCGATCCCCGCCGCTCTTCACCGCCTCAAGGCAGATCGAGCAGGCGATGTGCACGACCTCCTCGCGCTCCTTGGTGTCCTTCGCTGCTCCCCCAAGGCCCATCCCTTCATGCCCTAATCCCCACGAATCTCCCCGGTCGTCAAGAACAGAAAAGGCAAACAATTACCTCCTCTCCCAACTCCCAATCCACAGGCTCCTCCCCGAACCCTAAGATTCCGATCGAGAGGCTCCTCTCACCCCTCCACTTCCGAGAAGATATCGCCCTCCCTCTCACAAAACTGTGGCTTTTATTGCGTGGTCCAGAAACAAGCATAGCACATACAATCACATGTCGCACCTCCGCGTACAACTCCGTATGCGTGCCCGAAATCGTGTGTCCTCCACGTGATGACCGAACCGTATGAGACGGACATGGGTGCCACATCATAGGAAGTCATATGCAGTTGCCGAGACAAAGAACTGGATCCTGTCCAATTCTTGCAGGACACCATCGGACCATTCGTATCGAAACCGGGAGATGTGGCGGTGGATGTATTAGAATTTTAGGATTCCGATCGAAAGAATAATTGGAGAGGATCATAACAAGCAAATAATAGAAGTTGAGGTGAGGAGAGAACATTTAATCCTTACTAGTTTTCGTTTACCCATTTGGATACCACCATAGCGTGCACGTATCTTTGGTGGCGCGTATAATCTATATATTTATATCCTTTAAAATAAGTAATTTTTATCTATTTCTCTAATTTAATTTTACTATATATCCTTTCAAAATATAGAGAGTTAATTTTAATTTAAACTAACTAATATTAATTATTATTTAATTCATAAAGAATCATCTACTATGGGATGAACTCTGCAATGTAATTAATTATACTTTTAAGGTGGACACTCAAAGAATAATAATGATTAAATGATCCAACTCTTCAACCAATGCAGATTAAATGTGGTCTCTTCAAAGAATTAGAAGGGGATGCCCAAATTATAGCATAGGAAACAAGTACTTTGTTTGAGCCACTTCTAAACAAATTATGAGACCCACATAGAATTTCCACACTTTTTTTAGGCTATTTGTGCAACACAAGCCAATATACCTTTCTTTTTTTTTTCTTTACAGAACCAAAAAAAAATCCGGATCACAAATATAAGTTGGTTACTTGTTCAACATACAGTAGTTATACAGTAGTCTTGAAGAAGTGCTTATTATTACCAAAGATGAGTCTTCAAAATTTGATACAGTTTGCAGTGTTTTTCATCAATTAGAACAAGCTCAGTGTTTCGGCTTTGGCTTCTTTACTATCATGACAGTGCACTGTGCATGATGAGCACAATGATCACTCACACTGCCCAAAACAACCCTGCAGGAAAGTCTGTAGATTAGTAAAGTCAACAAGAGCAGGATGAACATGAAAAGGACATGTTTACTTTGTTCATTCCATGATTCAATTGATAAAGCATCCTGATCTAGTAGGAAGTCCAGTTAAAATGTCCTCTAAAGCTCTCAGAAACCAATATGTTAACATATAGAATTTAATCTTGATTTATCAAGTTCCCTTAATAATCTAACTAGTTAGGTTCTTTGATAAAGAAGAATAGATGGTTAGAAAGAAGAAGAGCTTGTTCTTTTTTCCTACTCTAGCAGTATAGGACATGTGGAAAAAAGAAGCTCTTTCTTTTGGGACACTAATAAGTTAAAAGATAATTGCCCTTAAATAGGCTAACCAGAGCATGGTTATGAAAGAGTAATATGCTAATTACATGATTAATCTTAAGAAATGCAAAGATAAAAATTTAATTTCAATTTCTTCTTTTGATAGAAATTGAAGTTATTTCTGATAATAAAAAATAAATGGCTGCTAGCTATCCGCCTGACTGCTTCAAGAGTAATAGGTTGATCTACTTGGCTGCCACAGATCCAAAGACGAACTGTTATATTAAACCATCTGTACATTGTCAACAATCTCCTCACCATGGATGTTTCAACAAAAGTCTATTAATATGTTCCTCAAGTGACTACTTAAAGCATTGAATCCATGAACAAGAATACAATTTATGGACCTTTTTATCGCTCCATAGCCACGGCTGCCGACCACCAATATTTCTGCCTGATGTTTCTCCGCTGCATCACATAGAGCATTCCTTGGATCACCTTCCACTAGTTCATATTGAATGTCACCCACCTGCAGATGAATGAAGACAATTCCATAATAACAAGCATTAGAAAGTACATAATTGTACAGATATTTTAAAATGACACACACTTGGTGAGTTTGCTCAAACATGTTACAAATGGTTTACAATAAAGACTTCGTGCTTTGTTTGTATGACAAGATATTGATCTTTCCAACAACATATTATATCTTCCTTACGACATGTTCTAAGCTTTGACTACAGGAAGCATTCTACACCTAATATAAGAAAAGTAAATGGTAACTCTACTGATTGCAAAGCACTCTTCACTGCTTCTAGCTTGCCCAAACCTAATATAAGAATGCTAGTTCCTTCACGGCAGATTGTTCCCAGGCATAGGAAAAACAGTGAAATCAGGTTAAAGTACTAAAGCTGATAGGAATTCAGTCAGCTGACCTTGATAAAGACTACCAACATAGAGTCATGTTACTCTACTCTGCCCATTAGCAACCATCCATTCTCAGCTACGAGATTTGACTTGACAATAATTAGTACTCTATCCATTACCAACCATCCATTAAGAATGGGAGTCTGCTTGGCGATGAATCATTCTAACTTCATGCGTGGAAAAAGAGAACAATCCTTTCTAGAGTAGTATGCCAAAATCGAAAACCCAGCACCATCATTTGAATCAAGAAAATTCGATGCTAGGAAAAGAAAGGAAAAAGAAGTTAAGTGCTCAAAGGATATCTTTTGTGGAGAAATTGCAGTCTTACTGGTGCATCATGGAGTTTCGCAAATCAGTATGCAGTTTAACTTCGTCTGGTGAATTGCATAAAAGGGCTTCTTTATCATATCCTTTTAGTTGTCATAGCTTTACGCCTTATTATGAACTTTATTGCCCGCAAATGATTCTAGGGCGACAATTTCCAAATGCAGCTACTTACCAAAAGCATGTTACATCAACAAAAGCTGAGAAATCAGCAACATAACAAACCATCAGGGACAATCAGAATTACCGGGAACGCGGAGCAAAGATCCTTTGCTCTCTCGATCACCAACAAAGCGATCTTCTTGAGATCGGACTCTACAAACGGCAGCACATCCGCCGCCCCTGAAATCAAGAAGCTCAAACAAGCAACTGTCAGTCTCAACAGGGCCTTGGCAGAACGCACACCAAATATTTAATCTTCACATAAGAAAGAACCAGGGCCAGCGAGGCCGACGACGGAGGCGGGCGACGGCTTGGAATGGACGACGACGAGCTTAAAGGCCGAATCGGCGACGGAGAAGAAGCGACGAAGGGTCCACTGGAGCGCGTAGAAACTGTGCTCGCTGTCGTCAATCCCCACCACCATCGCCGGCTTTCCCACGTCCGCCGCCATCGTCCGTTGTCTTGTGTGAGGACGAAGCTTTGGTGAAGCGACGGGGATGTGACAAAGAAAAAGATACTTCCCCGATGGGACGCGTTTGGCGCCACGTCTACAATCGCAACCCAAGTCATAATAATGACGGTGAGAAGTAACGAGGACGTCTCGCTCACGTCTTCTCCACCAATCACTCTCCCGGCACGTGTGTAGCCCCATCCCCCAAGAACCGACTGCACCATGTGACTTGCACGTGCGGGGTTTCGTGGAAAGCGACGTTCTCTCTCGACTCCTCACCAATGTAAGATTTCCGCGTTCAAAATCATATGGTGTACCAAATCCAATCCCACGTGTGTTGATATCATCAGGGTCTCCTTTATGCAGTGGTCATCAGATCGAGACTTGGCACATTTATTGTACAGTCGACTTGACGACAACAAAGATGATAAAGATAGATAAGAATCAATACCATTAAGCCAACAGAGTAGACAAGAGGTACAGTTCAGCACAGGAAACAACCAGTTGATTGCAGGCACGCTTGGTGGGAATTGAGTTGCTTTCCTGAGCTCTCTCTAAGATATAGTTTGAAAGGTGATAGAAAGGAGACACATTGACAACAATCTAAAATGAAGAAGAAAACCAACTCAAATAGTTGAAGAAAACAAAACCTTTCCTTTGCATTCTCAAAGCCATTCCTTTGCAAGATACAGAAGAAACCTGCTTTATACCAGCTGATTCTGTAAGCAGATCCTAGGCTGTATTGCCACTTGATACAATATTCACTTGATCTCTGCAGCTTATCAGGAAGGTTTCATCTCATGCCAAAATGTAGTTTGTGTGATATATTTTCCCTCATTCTGCTCTCAATCTGAGAATCTCCTTGGCAGTCCTCATCCTGAAGTATGGCATGTTTTCCTATAGAAAGAAAGAAAACTCCGTAAATGTACAACCCTCAGTGCTCATATGCCCAGAAAAGTAGCAAGCTCTAAATTTGTCCTGATCCACTTGCAACTTCACCAGGTAGACATGGGATTTGAGCATTCAAAGCAGAGTAACTACAAGCTTAAGGAATTAGCACCTGGTTGAAACATAGGCTTAAATCACGGCTATAAAAATCAGCATACTTGAGCATGAACATCCCGCAATCCCACCTATTTAGACGAGTAATCATTTTTTAAGTATTCAAAAAGGAGAAAATTATCAAAAAAATATACATGAAATATAGGTGCCCCCAGCAATATATGCTTAACATAAAAAAAAAGAGCAGCAGCTAACAGTAAGTAATTAAATATACCTGCAATGTGAACATCAACATTATGTAAAATTTTATGTATCCAAAAATTTTGGGTCAGGTTTGAAGTGTGAATCAGTTTTACACATGCCATAACTGGTTCCACAAGTTTATTGGATCTGAAATGACAATCCAAACCCAAAATTTTAGCTCGGATTTTGATAGGGTTTAAGGTATGCATAGTGACATCAACACACACGACGAGACAGGAGGTGAAAGATGACCAGCAAAATGTGACAGGTTAACAAGATGACAGAATCCCGAGAAGCTGCACCACCTTGTGCCAACCTGTACGCACCATGCTGGTGAATACTAGCAATAAGCACAAGCATGTGATGAGTGATTTCCTACGACCACCTGACTAGAACAGCAGGCAGATGGAATTGTGCTGGTCCAATTTGAGCATGAAACCATACCATGGCATGTCATGCATGCACACCAGTATAAGGCTTTGTTCATTGGCTCAAGAACTTGTAGCAATAATAAAAGCACACTTAACTTTTCAGTGAAGTTAAATAACAAAGTAAAAGACCAAGAGAGGAAAGGCAAAATAACACAGGCATGGACAAAAAGTGTGCAGGCTAAATGAAATCGGGGTCTTTCACTCATGACATGATATTGAACTAAATCTTTAAAAAAAGTTCAAGTAAAAATAATCATGTAAAACGAACATGCTTCATAAAGAATCAGATGATCTTTATAATTGTGCTAAAAGAAAATGAAACATGTACAACAAATTATGCATTTCAGCAGCTTTAAGTATGCATAACACATTTAAGATCAATGAGATTGCTCAAAAGAAGTTACATACCCGTTCTTCTGTAAAGGTAGGTCACGAACTGCTTCCAGATCCCAAGATAGTGCATCAACCTGATTTTCACTCTTATCCTTCGCTTCATCCATGAAGTATCTAGCCTGAAACAAGGAACATATTTACAACACAACAGCAGAATCAATCTTAGCCATAGAAGTTCACCAAATTGCATCAAGCTTCTAACTGAAAACATTGTCACTGGAAACACAGGATAACAACTCAAGAACAAGGCTCTCAACAGGTGGATTTACTTTTTTCCTTGTATCTTAATCACCACCATGACATTTAGAGAATAATTTCTTTTGGGTTTTATATTGAACAAGTCCCACGCGGCAAGACTTGGGTTTTCTGCCTCCAGAAATTAGGATAGGGAATAAAACTAGCTAGCTATGCCAAATAACATACAACAACAACAAGCCATAAGGTGCTAAGGTCCCATTGTCGAGCTCTTTTGAGCACAATCACCACTAGTCAAACTAGGAGATATCAAATCATTTTCTACTGCTGATAACATATTACAGTTTTCCAATATTCTGTACATTCCCTTGCACCACCAATCCTAATTGAGTCACCTAGTGTAAATGGGGCGTCTTAAGTCTTCTCTCAACGGGCGACTATCACCTTAAATGGGTTTCTCTTGTTTTGTTATGCTTGGAATAAACCTAGTTATCAGCACATGTGTATTTCTTATGTCTTTGTTAACAACCAAAATAATCCATCTCAATGACATCATGTGTATTTCTTAGAGTTTTAAGAAATAAATTAGGTCATTAAAATCAGAATAGAAAATTGAAAATCAAACTAATAAAATAGAAAAAAAAATCGTGAAACAGAGATAGACCTAGGCAAACAGCATATAGATGGAATAAAACACATGAACAAAAGATATATTTCCATTTACAAAAAAAGGTAAAAATGATTTTAAATAAAATCAGTTGAAAGATTATGATAAACTTTAATACTAAAAAATATCAGGTTATTGATTGAGAGATTTAAAAAAGAAAGGAACATAATCTAAAATACTTGGTACAATTTATATACAAGCATCTGACCTCACCATAGTAAATACCTAAGATAGTGAAGCTAATGATTAGATCTGCAATACCTTTTATTTTTCTCCACATCTGTATTCACATTTAGATGATTGCATCTGTTATTTAAAAGCCACTAGTAGACTCCTGAAGTAGCCCACATAAAGGGTTCGGCCTCTCCACCTGTCGCCTTTTCATGTCTCCCCCGCAAAAGTTCTCTTGTGACAAACATCCAACTTGAGAAAAAAAAATCATTTGAATACATCCCTTCATTGAATATCCAAACTGTCAGAGCTCCAGCATTATTTTCTGATCTCTCTCTCTTTTGTTTTTTTGTTGCACTGAAGGCCAAGATTAATCAGCCTTATCTTTTGGCTGTTTTGGATTATTGTTACAGATCAAATCTAGATCAAAATTGGCCAATTTTCCATACCACAAGAGCAAGTTGTTCAGTTCAATCAACTGCAGCTAATAAAACTCAAGTTGATTTGATCTTAGTTCACTGTGAGATATAGATCACAAAAACCAAACCAAATGTAACATAATTAAATAGCTCTATGTTCCACAATGAAACCCTGCTTTGAGTACTTAGCCTACCTAATTCCAGTTTCACAGAGCTAAAATTGAGCCCCATGCCTGCTTCTCCCCTATGCTTTCTCCTTCATATACCCCTATCGGAATTGCACTGAAGAAGCAACCAAGCACCAACGTTGCAATATACAGAGCATACCCACATGGTAGCAAGCTCTCGTTGAACAGCAACTTTACAGATGGTTGCATGATCTCGGAATATGTTTTGGTAGGACTTTAAGATGCATCGACTAACTTTGCTTACTTTAGATCCACCTACATATTGACTTCTTTAATTGGCTCAAATAATCTCTGGAAGGATCAGCAACTAGGGATACTTGCGGCACCTCCTTTAATTCAGCCAAATTTGATCTCTTTAAGTACAACCCATATGAACAAGATCAAAGGCTTTAAAAGAGGTAAAATGTGGATAGGCCTCTGCTATGAAATAGATTGTAGATGATAGGAGAAAACTGCACACAGCATATGCTTAACTGATTGGAACTACTGGGGTCTAAATATTGATGCACATCAGCCAGAACCAAGAATAAACATATGAATACAAAATCTATCTTCTTTACACAACCTAGAACTGATTGAACATGATAACCATCGGAGGGTCTGAACCAAATTAAATGTGCAAATATGTAGTGAAGGCTTTACAGAGAAAAGAAAGAGAGTTCAGATATGAACATGTTTATAGATACAAGAGTTCTGCTACAGAAACAAAGAAAAAGAAAGAAGAGATAGAGTGAGAAACAGACCAGGGATCGGTGACCAGAAACCCAAAAGAAAAACTCATTTCACAAAACAGAACTCGTTGTTCTCAGAATTATTTCACAGACTCAAATAATCACACAAAACTAGCTGCTCTCAGACATGTGAAACCCTATACACAAACTTAAAAGACAAAACTTCCTGTTTTAGAAAATCTGCAAATGATAAATTCAGCATCTAGAACTTCTTGAGAATGAATGCTGCAACTCTCACAATCCAATTTCTACCACAGCTACAAACTGAGAAATAGATCTTAAACATGAAAACAGCCCAACCTAAAACTTCAAATTAAATCCAAAAATACTACAAATTACATAAGAAATAACTAAATTTCTACTGGACCTGTACCTAATCTCAATAAAACTCGATCACTGTCCTTAAAAAAAATTCATCTATTTAATAATTTACAAGATTGGGAAATCTCCATAGAGTTCATATGCCCATTAAAAACAACAACCAAATGAAGGAGCTCTCTAAAAAAATAAAGTTAAGAAACAAGAGAGAAAAGTCAAAAGTTCATCTTAGTGCCATAAAATTTTGCATTTATATAGTGTCATAAAATCCAAAATCTATTTATTCAACTCTTTAGTTTTCTAAAGAATATGTACTTGTAGCATACCAGTACTTGCAACACTGTTGTATCTATTCCACCAAGTGAATCAAGATACTGAAACTTCTTCTTCTTTACATCAATAATGGCTAGACACCAATGTACTTTTCCGTGTATTGGAACAAATATCTGTAATATAAATTGCAAAGAGGCATGAGGGTAAGGAAATGCTTAAAGTAAATAATATTGATAGAAATAAATGAGGAACTAAAGGGACATAATTACTTTGTCACACTCAACAAGCTTGTATCCTAGCTTCTTTTGTGTTGTCCACCTTCTTACAGCCTTGTAGTCATAACCATTGCTTCCACTTGTCAACTAAACAATAAGCCAAAAAACAAGGTAAAATAATAACCTGAACACAACATTAGCATGGTTTGCTTCAAATGGAAAAATTCCAACCGCAAAAATTCTCATTAGTCAATAGGACTGTCTCAAATCTCATCTACCAAAAGCTAAACACGCTAAAGTTCATAAAGATTACATTAACCAAAACGCTTTCCTAAAAAACGAGAGAGGGGAGGGAGGGTCATTATCATGACTATGCACTGACAGTATATTAATTAAAAAAAGAGGAAGCTATTGATGATTATCTAATGGGTCTTCAGAAAACTTACCTCATAGACTGATAAAAAAAATGTAAACCAAAAGAAGCCAAAGAAAAGCACCTACAGTGACATCTTTGTGCATATATAATGACCACTTTGAAGACCATGAGGAGATTTGTGATGGAATAACAGTCTAAAAAAACAAAATAAACTTGAGAGATCATAAAGAACTAGGATACTTTTCTAAAGGTAATGACGTGCATGTTACGATATTTCATATTGAAGGAGTAACACGAAAAACACAAGAAGTGGATGTCATCATAGATGAGAACAGCCAAAAACAATTTTCTATTAAAGTGTTCCATAGTGAACAAGATTAGTTATTTGCTATTAGCAAGAGCCTAATTTTGCACATATCCTGATTAGATAAGAGGATTTGAGAGTCCATGGACAAAATCCAATAACCAGATAAGCTTATTGCATTCAATTTTTAAAGAACATTTAAGAAATGTGAGAGAGAATTATTTCCAATTCCATGTGAAAGAAGTTGAGGCAAGGCATTAAAGTGCTAAGTCACAACTTTAAAAGAAATGTGAATCTTTAACCTAAGGATGGTGTTTTCATTAAAAAGAGTACTGATAAGTAATTTTTCTTTTGTCAATTATGAAATGTTTTCAACAGTAACAGTTATTCTTTAGAAAAATTAAAAAGAAAGAAAACATGTGACTTAAAGTACTAGACAACAAAGCATTAAACAGAGAGTAAATATTTATACACCACAGAAGCATGCTTGGGTTAAGACTTAAGAGCTTTATCATTCAACATCTTTGGGGCCATACTTCAGTTTTTTAATAAATTTTGCTATTCTAGAAATGATTTGCCCTAATTTCTTTTATACTAAATGAATCCAAAACCATGATAATAAATGTATGGCTGACTGCGCTTGCCATTTGATTGGATTGACTTAAAAATAGGTGTAATTGTCAAAGTGAACGATATTAAAAAAGGTTCAGGTTTTTTTCCCTTACACGCACTGCACACATTCATATTATTTGGTAAAAAGAGATGTTAGACCTCCCACTCAATTCCCAAAATATTACAATCTAATGCCTGAATTCCCTCTAAATCAGTCTAACAATCACATAGTTAATTATGGACATCAACAAATATTCAGGGCCTTCAATTTACCTCATCTGCACATCGCCCAATTTACAATGTGCAACATCAAAGTCCTCCAAACCAAGGAAAAAATTACCAGGGCAGTGTTCTAACAAGTATTAAAACTTGCAGTTCTTTACTATACGTTAATTTTATAATTGTTCACTTAACATAAACCTATATTTCACTAAATAACATAAGAAACTCTCTTTCCTACAGTCCGGTAGAAATGTGATATTTGCAACTCCTGCTGGAGATTTGAAATCTTTCTTAGTAACATTTTCACAACAGTTATGGAGCAATAGAGCTTAATGCTTTATTCTCAGAAGAATTCTCATAGTTTCTCCTACTAAGACTTGACACCTAGTGAATGTTGACAAGCCTCCAAAATCATGAGAAAAATTAATAATGAACATCAAAGAATAAAGGAAGAAACAGGAGCATTCTCTTCTCAGTATAGAATAATACAACACATAACCACACTAAAGGAGATTAGAAAGTCAGCTCTTAGGAGAGAAATGAAGATAAAAGTAAACCTTTTTAAAGAAAAATGTGTTGAAGAAATGGCATTTCAAAAACTTCTCGGGTTCTCTTTTCTCTCTTTCCTTCAACAGTTCAAGGTACAAATTTATGACCTACACAAGAAGGGAAACTCATGTTCATTAAATAAAGTGAGATAGTCCTAAGAAGAGTAGAAGACTAGCTTGAAATCACTAAAACATTCAATCAAAAGTACAAGATAAATTTAAATAAGAATTACTTCATCATTTAGCCAAGCTTTGCGACTCAAGCACCGCAAGACCTCTCTTGTTATCTCAATGTTAGAAGGCTCGTGCACAACTAGGACTTCCCGACTGCAAAAGCCAAAAGAAAAACCACATTTAAAACCAGATAGTATATCTGCATTATTCTTGAATGGACATATATTTCATGGGATTATCTAACCACAACTTATACCTGTTTGTACCATTCAAAGCACGATAAACATCCTCCTCTTCTTCATCAGTGAGAGGGAGAAAAGCATCATTCAAATCCTATGATAGGCAGATGGTTAGAATTACGACAATAGAATAAAACAATAATTAGAAAATATTCATGCTTATTTACAGAATATGTACTAGATCTACAGAGATATTATGTAACAATTGATTAGGAACACATCTCATAGAGATAATCACTTGCAGGAAGCATGAAAGCTTAAGATTGTAATTATTGATGCAAGGAAAGTGAAAAGTGTTGTATGAAAATTTTAGCAGCACACATTTAAGAAATCTTTTGGGTGCAATACTTAGACATATAATTACAACTGGTGTACATTATAATATTTAAATCCCAAAACAAATATTTTTTTAAGAATATAGTCCATTGGTACAGTCAATCATAGGAGATCCCAAGAAGCAATGTACACAGTTAATGTCAATAACCAGAGGCAGCTCAATTGCCTCTTAACTAATAATAGCAGCTAAGTGTTTGAAGGAAAATGGCACAAGAATATCTATATAGCCGGTTCAATGCAGTTGCAGTGAAGGTTTGTAGTTACCATTTCACGAAATTATTTCATCAAACGGAACTCACACAAAATTCAATAATGTTATGCCATGATAACTTAAATCTGGACCAAACATTGCTGGTTTAGCTGCTATAAATTAAGAAAGGCTTAACAAGTGCTGTCTGCTTAGCTCCCATGCTGTGTAATTTTACCTCATCTGAAAGGAACAGCAACATGATAATTGGTTCCAATTCGATTCTGAAATTGTTAAACATTGAATTCAATCAAGTACTTAGTTTGATTACTTTTTTCTTGCTTATATGTGACAGTATTTCTCACATTGTCTTACAAGATACTGCAAGACAACAGTTAAGACCATTTTATATATTAACATGTGAATAAATGAAAAACTAATAAGTTATAATTTAGATCATTTTTTGCGGTTCTACAAGGTCAAGAAGTCCAAATTTGACCAGGAAAAGAGTTGGTTAGCCACAGAAGTATAACCATTGTCTCTAATCTCAGCAGAGGAAAAAGGCCCAGACCAACTAAATTGAGTTTCTAATGGCCAGCCAAACTAAGTCATCGTTGTTTCCATTTGCTCAATGTTTCTTATATGAAGAGTTTCTCCATCATCTAATTTTATTTCCTTCTCTACCATTCAGCAGAACTGTTAAGATTCCTTTTTTAACTCTAATCAGAGTTACACGCCAGTTCTTATTTTTACATTGACTTTGGTCAATGTTCCATATATCATAATGCCAAAAAAAACCTATTATTTATTTCCATAGTAACTCCTCCTATCTAAGCACACTGACAGAGAATTCATAACCAAAGTAATAAAATAATGTATGGAACAGTATATAAAGTTATAACAAAAGAAAAAAAGAATACCTCATTAATATTTGGTTCCTGCTCCTGGTGTGCGAAACGGAAGGAGCTTACTTTCTGCTCAGCCAACTTCACTTCAAGCTCCAAGTTCCTCAACTTTGAATCATGTCTTCTAGCAGATTCCACATACAATTCCTTGTACAAAGGACTCCTACTAACCGAAGCTTTCTCCTCCCACAATGACGTCGATTCCACCACAAGTTTCCTTGCATCCTCAACCTTCCGATTCACTAAATGCAAGTTGGGTGTCTGCTCAGGCTTCTGAGTCACAATTGTCAGCTCCGACAATCCAGATGGCGTGGGAGCAAACACTAGCTCGACAGACTTCCGGCCGGAGACGACCAAGTTGCGCTCTTGCACGCTATTTACTAACTTCTTGTACTGATCCAAACCTAACACTTCATCGCTCCCATCATTGTCCTCCGAACCCTGACTTCCACGAGGACGAGCAGAAGCGTCCCCCCTCTTCCCCGTCCGCCACGGGGTAAAGCTAGCAGTTTTCTTTCCCTGAAGGAACCGCGCCACGAGATTCCCCATCCCGGAGTCCCGTTCCTGCGTCGGAGACGATTCCGGAAGCCGCGATCTGCTAGGAAGGGCCGACCCGAGGCCGAAGGCCCTGAGGACGCGCTGAGGGGCGTGGACAGGGCGAGGCAGAGGGGCGGCGGGAGGGAAGCGGCGGAGAGGAGAGGAGGGGGTTCGCCCCGCCGCCGGCGTCGGGGAAGTGAGGGGCCGGGTTTCGACCGGCGGGGATGGGAACCTGGCTTTCTTGGCGGGAGGGGAGGGCTCAGCAGCGAGATCAAAGACAGGGTGGGGGGAAAAGGGGAGTCGGAAATCGACAGCGAGGCGACGCTTGCGGTTCTCCGTTAGGGCGCCCATGGGGACGCTTTGGCTGACGGATAGGAAAGCCGTGGAGGGATCGTTTCCATCGACGAGCTTAGCTTTTCATTGGGGAGAAAGAGAGAAAAAGAACCCTAGGAATTCTATTCCGGAGGGAAAGTGTTGATAGCCAGGAGCGCGTTTTACTCGGGAACTACGGGACGAACAAAAGAGAAAATATTTCCACCTACTCCCAACTCCCCGCCTAAAAGGAGGAGCACGGCGATTGGCAGTCAACGGGGGTCCCACAAAATTCAAGAGCTGCTCCTGCCTGGGTCCCGATGTTGCCTCCCGTGTCGTCACCTTCCCCACGCCAGAGTCACACTTTTATTATTATTATTATTATTATTATTATTATTATTATTATTATTATTATTATTATTATTATTATTATACAATTTTTTTGAACGAATTATCGGAAAAAAAACTCAAATTGCACTCTTACTTTTTAAAATGATAATATTAATCTTTAAAAAATCATCTAAGTTCATAGAGGATTAAATAAGATAAAAATTGATTTTAACTTGAACAAATAATTTTATTGTATATCCATATTTCATATTTATTAATCGATGTGATATGTATTACACGACCACAAAAGTTCTATATTAAACAAAAGAACACAAAAGTTGGTGATGAATTTGAACAGCAGAAATTATCCAGTCTCAATTTCAAGTATTAGGCCTGCAAGAAAACAAATAGGTGTACAAGAACTTCTCAGACAAGTATTCCCAATCCAGTCGAACTTGATTATATATTCCTTCCAAACAATAAAGAAGAGATTCTAAAAACGATCACGATTTCACAAAAACAGTATCTGTTGAAAGTAAGATTGGGTACATCGACCTTCAACTCTCGTAATTGCAAGTGTATATGCACACGGTACATCTTTTTTCTGTATTAAAGAAAAGAACACAAAAGTCAGGATAGTGGTGAATTGAAACAGCACAAGTTATCCACAGTTTCAATTAAGAAAAGATCCATGTTTCAGGCAGCAGCATATATATTGCCATCTCTAATTAATGTCACCGCAAGCTTCAGCTCTAAATGAATCTAATTCAATTAGTCGAAGCATGTAATGATTGTTTGGAATACAGACTGTTCCTCAGTTGCATCCATATGTTCTCCTTGACCATGCATTTACCCAAAATGAATCTATATAAACACATCCTGACAAACTTCTTGATGAACTTTTCCACATACACTGCCCACAAATTAGACTGAAAGAAAGAGAAAAATCTCACACATTACAATCTAATTGTTTATAAAGTTTTCTACACTCCACCTCTCATTATGCATGTTTATCAGAAAGACAGAGATAGAGAGAAAACAAACAAAGAAAATTTTACTTTGCTTGTCTATCCGGCATATCCTATCAAATTTTGGCCTAAACCAATGCTTGTATGTAGTATAGACATGTTGCATAGGTTGCAACAATATGTATATGGCAATCAAAATTCTTTTAACTCATCCAAAAAAATAAGCAATATAGATATGCTATTTCTTTCTCCTCATTGCAGGTCACTTGGTATTTCTTAGAACTTATAGGATACTCCAAATGAAAGCATATATCACATTCATACATTAACTGAACTACATGTATCTGTTCAAATCTTAACATACTTTTTTTAAAAAAAAATCAAGGATTTATTAACTTTTGCTAACCTACGAAGCCAGCAATTTTGCTAAATTTAACCCTTTCACCATTTTGATCCGCTTCACCAAGCTCTGTAAAACATGGCATTTAAATAGATAACTGATGCATGAACTTAAAACATACCCTGACAGAAGGCACTTCGAAGCAGTTCTGCAACATCAACAGATTAATCGCTGCCTTGAAGCTAAGATCAGATGGCTTGTTAGATACTGAAGGGATAAATGAATAGATTTGTTAGCAGCTGTGCTATACTATACCTGGATTGAAAGAAATAATTGGATTTTAGGAACAGCAGAAACCAGATGAAGGGATTGTAAGTTGGGCAATTGATGATATCAGATACAAGTTTTAATATGATCAATTTTGGTCATCAACGGTCAATCTAATATGGCAAAATTGATATGAAGTGTTTCTAAGTTGTCGCAGTTGAGAGAGGCAAACAAATTCTTCTTGCAAGGATAGCCATTAAAGAAAGAAAAAAAATACTTGTACCTCATATCTCAGATTTTGCTTCTTGCGAAAGATTAAGAGTGCATCAGGCAAAACCCCTTTGACATAAAGCCATTATTTGTTCATTCATTGTGGGCATAAAAAGTTATTAGTTTCAGTGAGTCTAAAATGAAGACATATCTAGAAAAACTACTTTATCTAATGTTAACTTTCTAACTGTTGGTTTAATAGAGAATGATCATTATGTCGATATAGCATGTCCATTGAAGTATTTATTATCTTCGAAGGTTGATGTGGCATGTTCACTAGGCACTGATCAGGCTCCGCCTATCAAATCTCATTTGGCAAAAAAAAAAAAAGTCATACCATTTGTGTCTCTATTGTACTTCAGTGTAAGGATATGTCCATCCTATAGATCATAATGTCTATTTCGAGACATCTACCATTGTTACCTGCATTAGAAAAATGCTTAATTAATACTTTGATTGTTTTCTTGTCTTGAGTGGATGTGTCAAGCATAAGTGGACGCTTTAGTTGCATACATTGGAATTTTTTTTTCCTAGGCTGATGCATTGCACGCCAAGGATGCCCTAATCATATTAGATGCTTCAGTGTTTTTTGTCCTTGGTCGAAGGGTCACACGCAAAAGGGACATTTTGATTATGTGGAGTGCATTAGATGGTTCTTTGTCCTGGATGGACTCAATATGCACAAAGGGACAACTTGGTCAAGTAATATGCTATTGGTGCTTTCTTATCTTGGGCGGGTCTAGGTGGATGTATCACATGCAAAAGGAATGGTTTGATTATGCCGAGTGCTTCCAATACCTTCTGTCCTCGGCAAAAGTATTGTGCACAAGAGGTATGCTTTCGTCTATTTGGCCACATCGGGTAATGGATATACATATCATAAGTAAAAGATGCCTTAGTAATTTTGAACGCTTTGAATATGTTTTTTTTTGGGTCTTGGGTGGCCACACAAAGGAAGCTATGAGTCTTGTTGGTAGTATTGGACGCTTTAGATGTTTTTCGTCTTGTGTAAATGCATTACAAACAAAAGGACAGTTTGGTCGATTAAGTCACACGCTTTAGATGCTTGTTATCCTAGGCAGATGTATTATATGCAAGAGGGATGCTTTGGCCAGTTTGATCGCGTTTAGTTTTGCGTGTGGGTATACCTCTTATATGTTTGTTCTATTAATTTTATTACAAGTGGATGCTTATCATAATGTAGACTAAAGTTCAAAATTTGAATGGGGAGAATAAAATCCCGTTTTTCTTCTTTTAACAGGGGCTCACAAATCTACTTGTCAAGAAACATGGGGCATCTTAAATATGGATAAGCATTGTCAAGAAACACACCCTGAAAGGACACTAACACTCTTTTATGATATAAAACTATAAAATACATGGAGCATCTTAAATATGGGTAGGCATTGTTATTATCGAGCATAAAATTTGTTAGCCCAACAGTTTTGAGTGGTACAACAAAGCTGAAACTGCTGTTCTCTTTCATCCTTAATATGCTCCATGTCACTAAAAATATATGGAACTATACCACTAGTCAGATTTATTCTATTTTCGCATCTGCTTTTATAGTATCATCTTGCAATCTCCTATGAATTACGGAGGTTCTGTTAAAGCATGTATTTTTAGGATAAAATTAATAAAAACTAGCCAACAAGATGCAAAACATGCACATTATGCATCATATATATTGAGAAAGGTCATGAGATGATCCGCTTGATAATGAATACAAGCAATCTACTCTTCATGGTTGTACCTTGTGGTTGGACAAGAACAAACTACAATGTATAGTGACATGGCAAGGGACTTTTATCTGATGACAAAATAGCTTGTTTAAAAAAGTTCGTGCTTCACTAATTCAGATTGTAAATAAGAATGAGACGCACCATCATATGAGTCGTTTTCTGTTCCAAATGGCTTCCACTGGACTCCAGGTTTCCAGTCAACTAAGCCTCTATAACGTGACAAGATATCAGCTAGCAGAAACAACTGGTAAGGCAATCTCCGAAATTAGTGCACCTATATAAATAGTAACTTCAGATATCTAAGACAGCCTCCATTTGGCAAGTTGGAGCAGAAAAGTTATCCTTTCTCTGGAACAGATACCTTTACAGGGTGATAGATGATTTTTAACTGTAATTTTCTGCCCATAATATAGGCTGAAGTTTGTAAATATTAATGAACCCTCCAAGCTTGCTTGCATCATTGAATAACAGAATCGAATTACCTCAAGACACAACAAACTTCCTTTGATCCTCATCCATTTCCCAAGCTCTACAAAGATCTAGCAGCATGTTGGGACTTCGCCATCTCCCTCAAGACAGCACCAACAATCGCCGCCTGCTCAAGACACTCAGCCTTGTGCAGTGAATCTAGCAGAACAATACAAGTCTTAGCACTAAGTTTGCATCCCCTTAGCCGAGTTTCCTCAAAAATCCTGTATGCGTCCATTGCTCTATTTGCATTGCTCATGCCTACTATAAGGGCATTGAAGCTAACTGAGTCAGGAATACCACCGCTTGCTTTAAACTTTTCAAACAATCTATTAGCCTCCGTTACATTCCCTACTTTTGCGAGTCCCGAAATCATGGTTGTGTATGTGACAACACTAGGAACCAGACCCTGTTTCTGCATTTCTTGCCAGAAGACAAAAGCTTTATTATACTTTTGCACTCGACAAAGACCATTTATAAGGATGCTGTAAGTATAGGTGTTAGGAGCGCACTTCATTTCTTTCATTGACTGCAAACATACAAGCGCTTCACTTATCTCCTCTGCCTTCACTAAAGCATCAATGAGGCAGTTCCAAGTGTATACATTAGGAGTTATACCCTTCTGCATCATCTCTTCCATAATAAGATAAGCTTCATCTATCCTCCCCACCTTTCCAAACCCATCAATTAGGTTACTATAGACAACAACATTTAATACTGTTCCATGTGATTTTGCTTCTTCAAATAGCATATAAGCCTCATCAAGCCTGTCAATTTTCGCAAGGCCATCAATCACGGATCCATAGGTAACCACAGTTGGAGGATGACCCTGGACCTTCATCTCTTCAAGAAGCTGGTAAGCTTTATCCACCTTTCCTGCCTTGCAGAAACCATCAATGACAGCATTGTAGGCAAGTGTGTCTAGTACACAACCTTGCTCTTTCATGTCATAAAACAACTTGTAGGTCTCTTGTGCATGGCCAGCTTTCGTAAGACCATGAATCAATATAGAATAGCTACGAGCATCAGGGGGGAATCCATGAGCCCTGATGCCCTCAAATATAGAACGCCCCTTTTCAACTTCACCTGCCTTGAAAGCACAATCCATGTAAGTATTCAAAAGAATCAAGTCAGGGAGACACCCTCGCCGATTCATGTCTTTGAATATCTTATGCCCATCCTCTTTTCTGTCATGCCTAAAGAAGTTTCTGATGAGAGATGTATACACAACAGCATTAGGATTGTGCCCTGCATCCAACATCCTTTCAAACAACCTATAAGCTTCATCAACCTTGCCTGTCCTGCCTAATCCATCAATAAGCGAACAATATGTCACAGCATCAGGAGTGCAGCCCTTCTGGCTAATTCCTTCAAATATCTTCCAGGCTTCATCAAGCTTCTTTGACTTGCACAATCTATCAACCATTATATTCACTGTCAGAACATTAGGAAACAAGCCAGCATTCTCCATGGTATGCTGGATTTGGTAAGCTGCTTCAACTTGACCGGATGTGCAAAGCATGTCAATGATAATATTATAGGTCGAGAGGTTGGGCTCCGCATCTTTCTTCATCTCCTCAAAAAGCTTTAGAGCTTCATCAACTTTTCCTTTTCTCCCCAGGCAAGTAAGAATTGAATTGTATGCGACAACACTTGGAATACATCCCTTCTCTCTTAGCCTGTCTAGGAACTTGTAAGCATCACTAAACAATCCAGCAGAGCCATAGCCCATTATCATGGTATTATAAGCAAAGGCACATGGAACTTTCCTGTCTTGCTCCATTTCCTCGAAGAGTCCGACAGCTTCACTTAACCTATTTGCTTTCCATAGAACCCCGATCATGCTAGTATATGACACATCATCTGGCCTCAAACCTTGTGCTTTGAGCTCGTGAAAGAACTTCCAAGCCATATCAACTTTGCCCACTTTACCAAAACAATCAATGCAGACATTATAAAGCACCAGATCTGCTTCGAATGAGTTGCTTTTCATTTGCTCCAGTACTGAGAGAGCTGCATCAAGCCTTCCTTCTCTTGCAAATACACGAACCATTGTTGTGAACAATTGGATGTTGAGCTCATATCCAACCTCCTGCATCTGGTGAAACATGGTAAGGGCCAAATCAGGTTCACGAGCATTCGCAAGCGCACCAATCAATGTTGTATATGCCGAAAAAGCAGGGCGGAATTTAAACTTCCTCAACATTTGCATTGAATCAACAGCAACTCTCAGTCTCCTGGATTTGATGAAGCTCTTGACCAGCTCAATGCAAACATTATTTGATAACCCATAACCAAGAATGCTCATTTCCTCTAAAAGCTTCTCCAGACAATCATATTTTCCGGTATCAGCCAAAATCATTAGAACAGAATTATATGCTTCTACACTGTGTGGCTCAGCAGTAATCTTTTCCACCCACCGGAAATACTTTAACGCCAAGTTCAAATCCGTCTGTCTTTTTAAGACACCGAAGATGACTTCTCGATTGGGTTTCGCGTGGATCTCAGAAAGAAGTCTCTCCGCCTCGGGTCCCCAAGGGCTTCCATCTAGAACGCGGCAAACTTCATCAACAGTAGCTCTTGTTTGTTCCTTACCCGCATTAACACTGTGATTTCCTCCCACATCAACAAATCGACTCCCTTCTCCAGCTGGCGGCGAAGGCCTATCTGATGTGAATCTTCGGCAAGATCGGTGGCATAAATATGAAATAAAGCTTCCACCTTTCCTGCGAATTACTCGATTCCCGGCCACCGAGAAGGGCCACCTGGGCGGTAAAGGAGCAGCAGCCTGTGTCGTACAAGCTACCGATGTCGCCTGTTCCTGGCTGTTGGGTAAGGTTTCGAAGACGCCGTCGTTGCCATGAACCCCGTGGCGGCATCGAGTAACCCCCCGAACCCTCGCCGCCGCCATGAGGGCAGAAAGCAACAACAAGAAATGGATTCCGAGAGCCGGCTTAAATAGAGAAGTTGCATATTAGCTCTTTTAAAAAATTATATTAATATCTTTATAATTTCGAAATGAGAAATATAGTTCTATTTATCATAATACTATCAATTATATCAATAAAAATATAAATAATAATAATATAAATATATGAATACTAATATTATTTTTTAAAATATAAATATCAAAAATACTAAAATAAGATATATAGATCTATTTATTATAATACTAATGTAACTTTTTGAACCAAAAGAAAGAACGAAAACACACTTAACCCGAACTGAGGTCAGACCTATAAATGATGGACCGGTCTAATCCAATAAATTTGAGTAATTATTTGTTGACAAACAAAATTATACAGCGTGTTAGACTTTGTTATTTAAAGTAAAAGAAATCAGCGTGTTAGACACGTGTTCATTGCTTATTAATATCATGTTTATACGAACATGGAGACCAAACATTTCCACGTCGGCTTCTACTTGAAACTACGTTTCATTCTCTTTCTAAACTCACTCGTCATTCCCACACGGTTATGCACGTAGACGAAGAATCTCGATTACATCATCCATAGGACGATATTCTCGATCAAAACATGCACGAAAATTAAAGAACATACTTAAAGAAATATCCACGATCATCATGCACGAAAATTAAAGAAGATACCTCAAAACAGCAATATGTGCCTCAAGATTCTTTGTCTAATTTTTACCTGCAAAATTCCGAAAACCTTTAATTCGAATACAATTTGATCGCTAATGCTCCAACATAACTATAACGATCACCTGCGACTTGCTTGATTCATAGTAAATCCTTAAAAAGTAAGAGGCAGATAAAAGCAGCACCTCTGAAAGGAAAAACAGCAGTTTGAGACAGGAGGAGACTGCTGCTGCATCGGAACTAGATATCATAACAGTTCATGCAATGGCCTCCGATCTCTGTTCTGGGGGCATAATCAGTCGGTAATTAATCAAATTTCGCTGAGGAGGGAATTTTTTCTGGAAACCAGAAACTGATGAATTTGTTCTTTGAGACCAAAGAATTTGATGTGAAGTGTAAACATAAGCAACTTGACATGATCTCCACTGCACCAAATAGGGGCGAGAACCTGGAAAACAGAACAGAATTGAGATGTTTATTGTCATCTACAAAGTAACAAGCTTCTCGATATAAATGCTGTTAGCAACATTCCTGTTAATTATCATCCACCCCAAATGACTCTGATTTCTAAGCCAGCTAAAGCTATAAACACTCCAACCAAAATTGCCTCCTACCAAAAACTATTGCTCAATTAATGCAAATGAATATGGAAAAAAGGAGGTTGAAGAAAAGGTGCCATTTAAAAGTAATCAGAATACATTTTTAATTTGATTTGCATAGGTGTTCATCCAAAAATATTAGACCCTTATCCCTGTCCATTCTGTATAAATATGGTTTTAACATTGAACCTGTCAATTATTGTATCATTGTATCTGCCGATTAAAGTGGATCTGTATATGGTTTTCGCAGTGTTTACTGTTTAGTATGTTTTTGCCCCTACATATATCCGAAAGGTTCTACCAACAAACCAAGAATGCAAGGTTTCATTAGTCCTCTCCAACAAAGCAGATATAGAAGACATCGATTGGTTTATAATAGAAGTAAAAGCAAAGACAAAAAGAATTGTAAACGTTTTCACCAACTTAATGGTTTTGATCAAACAGTACAGTTGACATTAATAAGCCACATAACATGAAATACATTGTCAATTGTGTGCTTTTATAGTTTTCTTCATATGCTTATTGAGTATGATGTACCAATCAAAGATATCTAAGAAGGGGAGTTGTATAGCAACATCAGATCGGAACGAATATTCAGAAACTCTAAATTTCCAGTGACAATTTTTTTCTGTAGTAACTATATCAAGGGGCCTTGAAAAAAGTTGAATGGAGCCATATCATTCCACTGCAACAGCGGAACATGAGACTTCATAGATGTTACACCTTATAGAGTTCAGAAGACAAATGTAACTTGAACCAAAATAGAAGAGGAAGAGCAGACCGGGGGAAGGGGATCTTGCTACGCTTTTACAATTCACTATCTCCTATATTGAGGGAGTGTCACGGACCTAGCTGGAATTGCCTAAGTCGTGAGGCACCCTTGCGGTCAAGACGCGAACTTAACTTGAGTTGCCTAAGCCGTGAAGCACCCTTGTGCCAACTTCTCGGACTTAGCTAGGATTGCCTAAGTCTTGACGCGCCCTTGCGATATGCATCCGCAAAGGTCAGCCAGTTTGCAACCTCACTCAGGTCCTTCGGGACCTGTAAAGAGAAAGTTGATTAGTTCGAAGAACGAGCGACGAACAAGTCCTGACATCTCGCGAAGAGGGAAGCTTTACAAGCAATTCAGCGAGCACCTTGCGTGCATTAGAGAAAAGAGAGAGAGGAGGACAACAAAGACTTTAGAAGGTAGAATGAACAGTTGCAAGTCCACAAACAACTGCTCACCGGGTGCCGGGCGCGAAGGCAAGTTCCCGTCAAGAAAACGTGCGAACTTGTGAAGATTGTTCAACGCCCGACAATATACAAAAGTCCCATCCAGCCTTGTGCCACCCAAGGGGTTCTAGGGTGCTAAGATGACTGACATTTCGCGCGGTGCAGCGGGCTACAAAAAATAGCCCGCAGCACGCGAAAATGGAGCCATTTTGGGGCTTTTTGACCCGGCACGGTGAGCGATCGCACTGTGCGCTGCAACCTGTTCGAACATGTATTTTTACAAGCAAAAACACACAAAACCAAGGCAAAACAGGCCGCCATGTCTATGTTCAAGCATGCAAAAGCGACGAACAGTTCGTTGAACGAAGTTATTGCGAGTGCGTGACAACCGTTCGTGACATTCTCCCCCACTTAACCTGTCGACGCTTGTTGGTAGTTGTTGATGATTGCTTCTTTATGTCGTAGAGCGTCTTCGGGCTCCCAACTTGCTTCAGTTCGGGGAAGCTTTCGCCACTTCACCAAGTACTCGATCTACTCAGCTCCATTGGGTAGTTTTATCTTGCGATCTGCTCGAATGGTTTCAACTAGCTTCTTATTGGAGGCTCTGGTGGGGGGTAGCCGAGTTGGAACACTTCGGGAAGCATCTTGCGGATCTGAGTGGTAGGCTTTCAAGTTGCCGACGTGAAAAACATTGTGAATTTTGAGCCACGCCGGCAGTTGCAACCTATAGGAGACGTTGCCCACCCTATTGATAATTGGGAAGGACCCTTCATACTTGCGCACCAATCCTTTGTGTACTTTGTTCCTAAAGAATTAGAGTGATATCGGTTGGAGCTTCACCAACACAAAATCGCGACTTTGAACTCTTACGGTCGCCTTCCCAAGTCGGTCCACTTCTTCATCTTTTTGGCCGCCTTCTCCAAGTAAGCCCGCACAATATCTGCATTCCGGTGCCATTCTTTGGCAAAGTGATATGCTGACGGACTACTCCCAGTGTATCCGATAGCCAGGGTGTGAGGAGTCGACAGTTGTTGTCCTGTGATGATCTCGAAGGGGCTCTTATTGGACGCAGAGCTGCGCTGCACGTTGTAGGAGAATTGGGCTACGTCCAACAGCTTCATCCAATCTCGTTGGTTGGCACTCACGTAGTGCCGAAGATATTGCTCCAAGAGCGAGTTTATCATTTTGGTTTGGCCATCTGTTTGGGGGTGGAGGCTTGTGGATAAGTATAACTTAGACCCCAATAATTTGAATAGCTCGGTCCATAATCGTCCCAGGAACCGAGCATCTCGATCACTGATAATATCGTGCGGCACTCCCCTATACTTCACCACATTCTTCATCATCAGCTTGGCCACCTCCTCTGCTGAACAGTGTAGAGGCGCAGCAATGAAAGTTGCAAACTTTGAAAATCGATCGACCATTACGAGTATCGATCCCAATCCCCCTATTGTCGGTAAGCTTGATATGAAGTCCAAGGAAATGCTCTCCCACGGCCTTTCTGGTGCGGGCAACGATTCCAAAAGTCCCACCAGCTTCCGCTACTCCACCTTGTCTTGTTGGCAAGTGAGGCACGTTCAAACATATTCCTCCACATCAGTCCTCATCTTCGGCTAGTAGAATGCCCTCTCCACGAGAGTCAAGGTTCTGTGAATACCCGGATGTCCAGCCCAAAGGGAATCATAACACTCTCTTAAGAGCTCACGCCTCAAATTGTCCACTCGAGAGACATAAACCCTATTCTCTTTTATGTAAACAAGTCCCTCTTGGACTCAAAATCATCGTGCCTTGTCTTCTTTGATGAGTTGCATCAGGGTTATTGACTGAGGATCACTATACAGTCCATCCCTAATCCTGGAAAGGAAGTTGGAGTACAATTGACTTGCTTGGCCTCTGCCCTCTAACTGTATAGCATTCACTCTCTCCACCTTCCGGCTCAATGCATCGGCCACGACATTTGCTTTTCCGAGCTTTTACTCCATTGTCATATCAAACTCAGCCAGGAAGTCCTGCCATCGTGCTTGCTTTGGGAAGAGTTTCTTCTGAGTTTGGAAATAGCTCAAAACGATGTTGTCTGTCCTTGACACAAATCGCGATCCAAGAAGGTAGTGCCACCAAACTCGTAGACAGTGGACCACCGCTGTCATCTCCTTCTCGTGCACCAAATACCGCTGCTCGGTCTCGTTGAGCTTACAACTCTCGTAGGCTATCGGATGACCCTCCTACATGAGTACTCCCCCAATAACGAAGTCTGAAGCATCTGTATGGACTTCGAAGGGCTCCCCATAGTTCGGCAATTTGAGCATCGGTTCTTCCAACACAGCAGCCTTCAGATCTAGGAATGCAGCTTCACATTTGTCAGACCACCTCCAAGGCTGCTCCTTCTTCAATAACTCCGTCAGTGGAGTTGCACGCTTCGAATACACCGCTATGAAGCGTCGATAGTAGTTGACGAAACCAAGAAAGGATCTCAACGCTGGCACCTTCTTTGGAGTTCGTCATTCCGCAACAGCTTGCACCTTTGATTGGTCCATCCGAATGGAGCCATCACCGATTCGATGCCCCAAAAACAAGATCTTCGTTTGAGAAAAGTAGAACTTCTCCCTCTTCACGAGCAAAGTGTTCTCCCTGAGAACCTTGAAAATTGTCCGAAGGTGCTCGATATACACCTCGAGCGTTTGGCTGTAGACGATGATATCGTCCAAGTAGACGACCACAAACTTATCCAAATACTCTTTGAATAATTGGTTCATAAGAGTGCAGAACGTGACCGGAGCGTTGGTTAAGCCGAAAGGCATCACCAAGAACTCAAACGCTCCATACCTAGTCACGCAGGTAGTCTTCACTTCGTCGCCTTCAACAATGCGCACCTGCCAGTATCCCGACCGGAGGTCAAGTTTAGAGAAATACTTGGCCTTGCCCAATTAGTCGAACAAGTCCGTGATGAGTGGGATTGGATACTTGTTCTTCACTATCACTTTGTTGAGGGCTCGATAATCGACGCATAGTCGGAGACTCCCATCTTGTTTCTTTTGGAAGAGCACCAGAGCTCTGAATGGTGCTTTAGAACTACGGATGAGACTACCCCTTAGCAGTTCATCTAACTGCTTTCTGAGTTCTGCCAACTCAGGAGGGGGCATGTGGTATGGTAGTCTCACTAGAGGCTTCACTCCTGGCTCCAGCTCGATATGATGATCCACGCCTCTGTGTGGCGGTAGAGTCTTCGGTAACTCGGGTGGCATAACATCTGTGAACTCCTTCAGTACGTTAGCCACCACAGCAGGTTCATGAATGGCCTTCTCATCGAGTGGTTCTAGCTTCATAGCAACCACGAATGTTAATTCGCCTTTTCTTACCCCTTTCTTTAGTTGTAATGTCGATATTTCTTGGGGTTCCCTGATTCCTCTCCGAGAGACGAGAACCACACAAGGGTCGTCACCTCCCATCATATATAGGGAGTTTAGGAACAACATTGGCACCAACTTCGCTGCGTGCATGAATTTCATTCCAAGAATCACTTGGAAGTCGTCTAGTGGCATCGTTATCATGTTTGTGCTCCCGCTCCATGTTCCGATCTTGATGGGAACTCCCTTTGCTAACCTAGAGATTCGCTTGGCCTCCGAGTTCACCGCCTTCATTTGACTTGGGTTCTTCTCCAAGATCAACCCAAGTCGCTTTGCTTCTCGATCGGCAATAAAGTCGTGGGTAGCGCCCGTGTCCACCATTACGCGAGTTGTTTGACCATTGAGCTTAATGTCTACGTACAACAACTCGTTACTTCCTGCTTTTTGTGGCCTTCCCTTCATGTTCTCCCCCACTTGACCCCGTATAATATTCAATAAACGTATTGCTCCCATCCGGGGTCCTTGCGACTCCTCATCGTCGTTGTTGGATTATGAACTACTCGAACTAAGAGCAACAACCTTGCCCTTGTCCGATCTGGGGGGCTGGATGAAAGCTGTTAAAGCATTGACTGCCTGCTTCTGTGGGCACTCCCTCACCATATACGGCCCTTCGTATAAGAAGCATCCGCTAGTCTTCGGGGCCTTGCCTTTTGAGCTTGGCCCTTTGTAGGAACTCTTCTTCCTTTGTTCGCCCTCGAACTCCTTCCCTCGAGAATATTTTGGAGGGCAATTTCCTGAAGATTGTTTTCTTTTTCCCGGGTCCTCAGAGAAAACAAAGTCGGTGAGCCTTTTTGCGACAGCAATTGCCCCGATCACATCGGTAACATTCCTTCGATGCAGTTCTTGTTGAGCCCAAGGCTTCAAACCATCGAGAAAGCTGAACAGCTTATCCTTTCGGACATGTCCTGTATGTCGAGCATTAGTGTAGAAAATTGCTTCACGTAGTCTCGAATGGAAGTACTTTGGCGGAGTTATCTTAGTTTCCTCCTTGCGACGAACTCTGTGTTCTCAGGTAGAAACTGAGTTCTCAACTCCCGCTTTAAGTCCTCCCATATGTCCACTTGACACCGACCATGTTGGATCTCCTCCCAACGGGTTCGCCACCAAAGTTTTGCATCCCCGTTCAGATACATGGTTGCTATTGAAACTTTTGTGTCTTCAAAATCAAGCCTTGTAACTCGAAAGTACTGTTTCGTATCAAACAAAAAATTCTCGAGCTTTTTTGCATCCCTAGCACCTCCATAGCAATAAGGCTCAGGTGCCCTCAGATTTTGTGGCGGTGCAACGCGGGTGTTGCTCCCTCCCGCATTTAGTGCCCTTGTGAGTGCTGTCACTTTAGAAGTAAGTTCCGCCATGACTTCGTGTAAATGTTGCACGGAGTCTTTAGTATCATCCGTCAGTCGATTGACTATGGCCTTAACCTTATCAATTCGGGATTCAGCTTCTTCTTGCCAGCTCTCTACCCCAAGAAGCCTTTGTTGGCCTTGGTAGAGTTCCTCCAAGCTCGCTTCAAGAACATCCAAGCGGGTTTCCGTCGCTGTGAGTCTCTCCTTATGGCTCTTCTTCCCGGTTGGCGCTCTAGATTGCGCTTCCTCCGCTCGCGGAGAGTAGCCAATTTCTCGCTCATCATGTTCGCTGCCACGATCCTCCAAAGCGGCTCCAACGACATGAGAGTGAGTTTGCACTTGCAGCCCACCTGCGGCTGCTTGGGGCAAAGGTCCGGCTTGCCCCGCCTTGCATGATTTGCCATGATGCGTTGCCATGGCGAAATTGTGAAGTTCCTTCGCTGCTTGCTCGAATTGCTTGCTTGCTCTAATACCACAATGTCACGAACTTAGCTGGAATTGCCTAAATCACGAGGCACCCTTACGGCCAAGACGCGAACTTAGCTTGAGTTGCCTAAGTCGCGAAGCACCCTTGTGCCAACTTCTCGGACTTAGCTGGAATTGCCTAAGTCTTGACACGTCGTTACGATATGCATCCGTAAAGGTCAGTCAATTTGCAACCTCACTTAGGTCCCGAAGGACCTGTAAAAGAGAAAGTTGATTAGTTCGAAGAACAAGCGACGAACAAGTCCCGATGTCTCGCGAAAAGAAAAGCTTTACGAGCAATTCAGCGAGCACCTTGCGTGCATTAGAGAAAAGAAAGAGAAGAGGAAAACAAGGACTTTAGAAGGTAGAACGAACAGTTCAAGTCCACAAACAACTGCTCACCGGATGCTGGGCGAGAGGCAAGTTCCCGTCAAGAAAACGTGCGAACTTGTGAAGATTGTTCAACGCCCGACAATATATCGAAGTCTCATCCAACCCTGTGCCACCTGGAGGGTTCTAGGGTGCTGAGATGGTTGACATTTCGCGCGGTGCAGTAGGCTGCAGAAAACAGCCCGAGACACGTGAAAACGGAGCCATTTTGGGGCTTTTTGACCCGACGTGGTGAACGGTCGCACTGTGCACTGCAACCTGTTCGAACATGTATTTTTACAAGCAAAAACACACAAAACCAATTCAAAACAGGCTGTCATGTCTCTATTCAAGCATGCAAAAGCGACGAACGGTTCGTCGAACGAAGTTGTTCGTGACAGGAGGGCGGGGGAAAATCTTTGTGCACAGGTGTCACCAAATAAAAATAATCTTAACAGATTTACTCAAAATAAGAGAAAGTAAAAGGCTGCTTACCTAGTTTCTGAGTGTCAATGGTCATAAATATATATTCTAGTCTAAGAAAGAACGTATCACAGCCTCAACTTCAACAAGAGGCTGTCCCGCATATAGATGAATTTGTCCCTTTCTCACGACAATAACCTTTAGATCAAATGACTTCACGACCTGATCAAGTTCCTGTCACATGCCGATCATCCCAACTTAGCATCATGTAGTTACTAATATCTCAAAAGCATATGGAAATGAAAAAAGAGGGCATTCATTAGCAATTAGAGAACTTGCTTCGTCTTACTATTCTTATTACTGTTATGAAAAATGAACATATAAATGCCATAAGAAGATAGCAGATATATTGAAGTATTTCTTTAAAGTGGATTCTTAATATGCAAATTCAGAATAGCTCCTTACTTTAATTGTGAGCGGAACGATGTCAGCACTAACATCACCCAAATCTTTAAAAAAGGTCTTCACTATGTAGCAAAAATTTGTTGCATCCCCACGATCTTGGAAAGCAATAGTATAGGAAGGAGCTTTCTCTTCGACTGACGAGGAGCTTATGTCCAAGGAATAAAGTCCTTTAGGACCATTACCATCAGAGCCTCTACGTAAAAAAATAGCCTGAAATATATTGTAGCCAAAGATTAATCAATCTTAAGTATTCTAGCTATGTGAAGATATCAGATGCAAAAATTTAGATTAAAGTTATAGCCAAATTGGTCACAATGGAACAAAAAAATTTGATAATCCAATCAAACTGAAGAGGAAAGAAAATGTTCATTTACTGACAAATGAAGTATATGTAGGAAATGCTTACAAAAACATATGGAAGTTTCAGCCACCATGGTTCATTCATAACATCCAAGTGACTGTTTTTTACTTTGTTGACAAATGACTTGCTCTCTATCCTTTCAATGGGAAAATTATATCGTGAATCATCATTAACTTTCCCAGTTTCTGAGGAGCATCTCCTAGTAACTTCTGTAGAACTTTCCCAAATCTGAGTCTCTGGGAAGACTTCATCAATGTCAGAGCTGGAATTGGTTCCTCCAGAGAATGATATATCTTCAGTGTCCTCCACATAGTTCTTACTCTTCTGAAACTTACTTACACGCAAATGATCACCACTACTTACTCTTCTAACTGTCCCTCGACTTGACGAAGTTGCATAATTCTCGATATCAGGTGATCTTTGGGTCAGCTCAGAAGCATGAGCTCTTAAATCTTCAGGATCAGGACGATGTGCAGCTTCTTCAGCAATCTGCTCAATACCACCTAAGATGAATACATGAATAAACATGATATATACATAAATGACGACTATGGCTTTACTGTTACTAAAAGCTCCCTCAAATTAACATTACGACAAGAATTAGTTACAAAAACAAGCAGAAATAAGCCAGAGTCAAACATGAAAATTGCTAACATGGATTACTAACAAAACTATTCATGCCGTTATCACATAGATGATCCATTGCTATAAGCATTATTGTATACAGTCAACAACAAATATAATTGCTTTAGTGTTGCAAGTCAAGAAGCTAAATAACAAAGTGAGTACATCTTTAGTTGAGATTGAATATCAGAATTCATCAGAAATTACTAATGAATATAAAGTAATACAGGTAGGCATATCAAAATTCATCAAGCAGTTAAATCCATGTTCCTGCATGATAACGCTAGGAATCATTTTCCTCATGTGTTGCTTCATAACTTATTTTAGCATGACAACACACAAGATGAGATATACACTAATTATCATGATACGGAAACTTCACCCCTTAACAATCTTTGGCACTTGAATGATCACAAGGGCATTCAAAAGAAGAGATTGCTTTTCAGACCTTAGCCATTGATTGGCTTTCTTAAGACATTGTATTAAATAGGAGGCATCAAGATACCAAGTCATGAGGAGATGATCATTTATATGTCCCAGAGAATGAACACCAAGTGTAATGCACTTGAGATAAAAGTTAAATGTTTAATGAATGTGCATCAGAAACAATAACTCTCAAACCAGATATTCATCACTACAAGTAAGCAGCAGGATAGCGAAATTGTAGAATATGTTACCGGTAACTGCACAATTTACTAGGAAAAAAACAGAGCATGGACCATAAATGAAACCCACCAGAAAAAATAAGAGACAATAAATCAGACCAATAAAAGATAAAGGAGGAACGAAGTAAGCCAAACAACATCATAGTGCGATTAATCCAGGCAATAAATCAAAGTAGAACAGGCCTGATCGAGAAAGTTATCTCTAATTGAACTAAGAGAAGGAAATATCGTACCACTAACACCGCTGCCGCGCTCATCATTGCTCCTTGAGCCATTAAATCCCTTTGGAATGTTTCCAGCCTTGTTGGTGGATTTCGAGAGTCCGATCTTTCTCTTCAAATTCAGCTTTTCTCTACCCCTCTTTTGCTTCAAATTCAGCTTCTCTCCATTCATCTCTTCATTCATATTCTTGGAGGACACCGGCAAAGACACAGAAAAAGTATTCTCATCCAAGATAACCTTCGTAGCAGCACTCTTCTTCAACCTACCAAGCTTCTTGCCCACCTCCCCCTTTATGCCACTATCTTCAGCAAGTTCCCTCCTTTCGATCTCCCTCGCCTTCTTAGCCATCGCCCTGATCTCCAAGACCTTCTTATCAAGCTCCATCGCCTCCCGCACCTCAATTCCAGCCTTCCCCTCCGTCATTCCCTGCTCGCTAGGCTCGTTCCGCTCGCCGCCAAGAAACCAGACCGCAACAACAGTCTGCACCGCGAGAAGCACAGCGAATCGCAGCGCGAGGCGTTGCACCTCGCCGGGGAGAAACCGGAATTCTGCGGCTGCGGCGGCAGGGGCGAACGGGTCGACCCCCACCGCCGCCCCGCCCTCGACCACTTCTTCGACGTCCACCTCCTCGACCACTCGTTCGACGACAGCTACATCCTCCTCGTAAACGACGATGCGGGGCTCATCCGGCGGTGGCGGCAGGGGAGCGGGAGGTGGAGGAATGCGGGATTTGGGTATTAGGGTTTCGCGGCGGAGGCGGTTGGGGCGTTTGGTACGGGGTCTGGGAGACGGTAGAGAGGAGGCTTTGACGAGTCTCCTCGGGAGCGGAAGACGAACCGAGACCAGAGGAGGGTGAGAGAGGGCGGGAGGAGCGGAGGGGAAGGAAAGGGGTTTCATGGCATGATGTGAGCCGCCATGGTCATGGAGTTGACGTTCTCCGCCTCCACTCGGCTGCGTCGCAAGGAAGAACAAGAGGTGATAAGCTTCGGGGTTCACCGGTCTGCGTCACTCATGTATTTACGATATTGTCGGAGGAAATTAATTATTTTTTATATTTAATATTCTAATTTCTTAATCCATTATGATTACCTTTTGATGCCTCGATAAATTTATTATTTCCAGAGCAATAATAATAAAGCTTCTCCAACGTGACTACTTCGACTGATACATTTTATATATGACATATCCAACATTAACCTTATGCATTTTATATACATACGATGAAGGCAACTTAGAGGAGCCCTTGTCATGTATGCATGGGCATGCAACAGAGTGAGATCCAACCTGTCGCAGCTTGTGATCCATCTTCTATAATGTTATTGTGTAGATTCGATCGAGTTCGGGGAGAACACAGACAAGAACCAAAAGCTACAACTCATGCTCATGCTACAGGTCGTGGTTACATACACAGACAGCTTCGAAGCTTCACAGGAGCTTGTAGTTGAAGACCGCGAGGAAGGAGACCCATGCTAGGTAAGGCTTGATGAGATCGGCGGCTATGGGGTTCACCTGACGGTAGCTCTGAGAGAGCATGAAGAGGACGGCGAAGTGGGCGACGCAGACCGCCATGCCCGGCCTGGGGAACCCGGCGCCGAAGACGAGCGGCGCCCACATAAGGGACATGAAGAGCTCCGAGAGGTACAGCGGAAGGGCCTCGCTGCGGCCGTGGAAGCCGCCCTCCGCCCACACTAGCCACGACGAGAAGCCCAACAGCGCGGACATCAGGAGGGAGCCCAGGTGGAAGGCCCACACCGGCGGGCTCCACGATGGCTTCGTGGACGCCAGGGTGGCGCCGGCGATCGAGATGGAGGCGGCGGTGCCGACCGCGGGGATGGCCACCGCCACGGCCAGCGAGCGGAGGCCGCGCTTGGCCATGGCCAGCTTCTGGTCCTTCCGGTACTTGTGACTGGTGGTGGAAGGCGTGGCGGTGGTCGTCGCTGTCGTCGTCGGCTCCTCCTTGGGCCGGTGTTTGAGCGTTTGAGAGGCCATGAGAGACGCTTCAAAGAAACGAGTAAGGCGCGAGTGTTCGATATAAACGAGTTGGTTCTGCTCATGGAGAGACACGTGTGAGAGTCGTGGAGGGAAACAAGCGTGCCACGTGGAGAGTGGAGAGAAGGGATTTGGTCAAACGGCGATGCGGATGCTTTGGTCAAACAACAATCCGGATCCGAAATTTTAGATCGGATTCGGGGATTGGTGTTCTGGATCCGAAACGAGGATATACACCCGAAATCTTAGGTCGGATTATCCACGAACCCAACTATAGGACTAATCCACCCTTAGAAAACTCCTTGCATGATAGATGAACTGATGGACTTACTGAAGTGGAATTATGGATCATCGTCAATGTCCAGATCTAACATGCAACACAGCCAATGGGCGGTCTGGATTCGATTTAATCTATCATGCATCACAGCCAATGTCCAGATCTAACAACATTTAATGTCACCCACAGGATTTAGCAATCCAAAACAGATCTACTGTATCAGATTTATAACCTTGGGAGAACCACATGAGCTGGATCCAAAGCACAGGGGACCATTGGGTGTCTCTGTTCTCTGTTTCAAGAAAGCTGCTTGGTAACACCTAGTAAAACAATTCTCTGTTCAGAGATTTCAGAAAGACAAACAAATTTTATAACCCATATGACATTTTGATTTCTCTTGTCATCCAAAAGACTCAAAAATTGCAGCTCCGATCTTACCTCTAAAATTTCGAGACTTAAAAAGAGTAACCTTACAGCTGTTCAGATCTTCTGAAAGTAATGCTTCAGAGATTTCAGAAACCATATATGAGAATTTAATTTCCTCTTTGGCAGGAGAATAAAACCAATCCCTTATGATAAGCACTGAAACTTTTTCTCAAGACCAGAGTTTTCACCCTAAATGATTTAGAAAATGCCAGATGAGAGTCATGAGACATGAAACCTTTACAATAAATCAGTGTGGGTCAGAAAGGACAGTTTGCTCACTACTGGCAGTTTATGAGACCTAATTGGATGGGTGTCCATGAATCAAGTGTTCCTGGTTGTGTCAATCAGCTATGTAGACCTACCTTCAGGAGGCCAACACTGCTGTAAATTCTAGGTGGTTGACTTGATCCTTTCAAGAAATGCCAGCCACACCAATCATTTTTCTGCCACAATCTTCTGGAAACCTATGTGGACCCTTTTTACATTTCATAGCTCATAGGTAACAAAAAACATATTCTGTTCTTCCACCCAGAACTTACCTAGACACAGAACCAGAAAGATTTTAAGGTTAATCATCCAGGGTTTTTCTCACTAGAAGTAACTTAAAGAATGTTTTGAACACAATGGGAACATCAGTGATCATATGAATGGATGTTCTTGATCTGAGGGAACTCATGGCATGTTACTGTTCTCCACAAATCTAGTGTTTAGGTTGGAATTGAACCTCTACAAAGTCTCCAGCTGGTTTTGAGTCCACAGAATAGATTTAAGAAAAGAAAACAAGAACAGGAACCACTGACCTGGGAATTCATAGCTAACAAGGCATCTTTACCTACTGGCCACTGAAAAGGACCCTTCATGACCCTCCATGTTCAGATTCAAAGTCGAATTGGCCTTGAGATAACCTTGGGAAGAGATGGGAACGAACTTTAGCTGGGCAAACAAAGTTTGGACAAGAAAGCTGAAAATGATGTTGCAACCACTTCAAGCCATGACAGGCAACCTAAAAGAGGTCATATCTAATACAAGCTTCCAACTTCAAGTTCACTTCCTTCAGTCCATCTTCACAGTTTAAAAACATTATCTAAATTCATCTTGTATCAAAATCCAAATAAGAAAAGAAAAACACCAGAAAGCAAATTACAATCACAGCACTACTCTCTGATTTTTCTTTTTTTTGGTTTTTACATTTCAAGCATATTTATTACAGTCTTTCTCTATGTCTGCTATTTTGTAAAGTATTAAAATACAACATAAAAAATGACCAATCTTAAAGTCTGTCAAAACACAAACAAAACAAAAAGTAAATTGGCAGCTATACAATGACAGTCTTTAATATCCAATGAATTATATGAATGAGCAAGCATTTCACAAGTTGTTTAGGTTGGCAGCTATACAAGATGAATACTAAAACAAGATATCCATCCATCAATCAGGAGTTGGTGTTCCTGTCTATCTCTTTTGTATTGTCATTGATTGACATGCATAGAAGTCCACCACCTCTGTTGGACATGGTCAACTTCACTAATTACTCAAACTTGGAAGTATGGGAGCATATTGGATTTTGGATCCTCCTTTGCCTCATCACAAGCTTTGGTCAATGTCTCAAAATTCCAACCTCAGCAAAATATAATAAAATAACCCAACCATCAAAGTTTAGAAAAGGTAAGAGTTCCATATCATCTTTTGGAAGTCTATGATACTTGTTCTTCTGCTCTTCTACTTTCTATTCTCTACCACCCAATATACAACAAGAAGACAGGGGACAACCAATCACCAAAGACCAATAGCATCATCTCATTCCAATAACCCAATTCAATTATTTATAAAAGAGGCATTTACTCCCAACCACCAAACTCATGGTAATACCATAATCTAAAACTTGTTATAATCAGTAGTTCATTGCCGACACACAAAAATTCTAACATATCAGCTTTTGTCACAAAAACACTTGCTTTAATCTTCTCTTTCTACTGCAGATGAAGCAAAAACTTATCAGATAGCTCCTTGAATATGTAGAAGCACCAAAGAAATTCTTGTAGCTCCTTGAATATCTAGAAGCACCAAGAAATTCTCATGCAGATGAAGCAAAAATTTTGGCAAAAATTTAGCCAAAAAACAAATGAGAGAGCAGGGAAGAAGGACTCAGTTATAGCAAAGGAACAATATGTTTATCAGACATTCTCAGACCTCTTTGTATGTTTAGAAGTAGCAAGAAGTGCATAAACCATTGACCATAAACATCAAACAAGGCATTAAAAAGATCCAGTTTATCTTATAGAAATTCTCATATCCCCTTCACAATCCAGATGCAGCAAGGAGTGAATAGAACATTGACCATCAAACTTGGAAGAAACAACAATCATCTTTCTTCTTCTCAGAAAAGGAAATCTTTGAGAGAGAAGTGCATTAAAAGGAGGGGACTAAACTACGACCAAATAATTCTTTACACACGAATCGCATACAAGTCTTGTTTACAACGCCAATACGGTAAAATCGCATCACCATCAATAACAACACCAATTATTCAAGACTCGAACAGAACAACGAAAATAGCATACCAAGTTCGTCATTTCCCCCCACTAAGACTCCGTGTTTCCCCCGATTGGAGCAGAGATCTACAAGATCCCTCCTTTTAACCCCGGCACTGGGTGATGGCGGAGCAGCTGCGCGAGTAGGGGTTGGCCTGGGCGCCAGGGCGGCAGTTGTAGTAGGAGGCGCCGCGGCGGGAGCAGGGCACGGTGTCGCGCTTGAGGGCGCCGTAGCTGATGTAGCTGGATGTAGCGAGGATGCGGCGGGTCACCTCGGATCCGAGGTCGAACTCTTCACCGGCGAGGCACTCCGCGATGGTGCCACGGCAGCCGGCAAGCACCGGGATCCAGCCGAGGGGAAGCTCGCCCCCTTCTCCGCTTGCGGCGGCCGGGGTGATGGCGGCCGCACCTGCAACGAGGAGGATGGCCGCCACAAGGAGGGAGCTTTCCACCAGCTTCGCCATTCTTTCTCCAAGGAGACGAAAGAAAAAGAAGACTCTCTCTCTTTTAGTACGAGTAGTTGCCTGGCGCTCTCCTTTCTTTGTACTAATAACTCGTGAGGGAGGGAGGAAGATGACCAGAGAAGGAAGAATGGTAGGGGAAGTTTGAGCCACAAGATGGGGGTGTCTTACCGCACAAAGCCAATGAGTAAGGCTGCGTTTGGTGCTGCAGTAATAATTATAGTGGTATTTCTCATAATTAAAATTGCAACTTATTTTTTTATTATATTAATGGTGGCAAATTTATTATATATCTATTGTAATTATTTTTTATTTATATTTATAAAAATAAAATATTTTTCCGTTGTCTTTATTTTTCTCTAATATCATAAATATTTTTCATCATGTTTTTTATGATAAGATGAAAACAATAACTACTAGGAATATTTAAGATATTATAATTATGAATACTAAATATAAACACTAAAAATAAAAAATATTATTTAAAAATCCTCTCCTTTTTCCTATGAATCACAAAACATTATTCTATACTATACTATACTATTGATTACATACATTGGAACAATCTCAAATGATCTTCTGTAATAACCTCATAAAATCCTTCTTCTCATCTGCATCCTCTTTGTTTCCTTTCCCAATCGAATATATTAGTTGCTCGGTCATATTCGCAGCAGCCATCTCTTTCTTCTGACACAACCGATCAATTGTAATCTAAATAAGAACATGAAAGATGGTGTGATGTAACCAATGACACCAGCAATTTTGGATCTCTTAAGACCTTTTTCTTCTTTTTTGTATAGATAAGCTTAAATCGTTGCAAAATGGGATGAATGTACCTATGAATTACACAATTGAAGAACATGTCCTCTGCAATTACCATTGAAGATCGAGGGAATTCTCAACTCCCATCGTCCGAAAAAGTCAACTCGATCGAGAAAGAAGACGACCAAAAGATTACGACTTGTTGTTGAATTTATATACGAGTTCTAAGCAATGGAATCTAAGAAGAGCTTCAAGGCTTTGCCTACCAAGAAAGAGTTTCTAAGAACAGCATTATTTCAAGAACAGGTTCAGATTGGTTACCATGACAAAGGAGTAGGCTTCCGGCTTCTGTGTCTCTCCGGCGGAAGACTCGTCCTCCTTATCTGCTGACGAGAACATCGCCCTGGTAATCCGTCACCGATCAGCAAATATCTACAAGCATCGTGGAGTTGGCTTTGCCTTGCTATGGTGACACCGATCTGTCCCTCTTTTCTTCGGCGCAAAGCAACATCATCACATAATGACAGGTCGATGGTGTCAGTACGAGTGATACACTCGACAGGAGATGCAGCGCAGCCGGAGATGCTACCGGTGCAGCGCAAATTTCACTTGAATGTTCGCACTCGGTGGAACAGCGACGGTAAGTGCCTCGTTCGGTGCCTGCAATCTTGGCTAGGCATTTCGTCGAGCAGTTGGCATGTGAGGGCGCGAATGACTCGACTCCAAAGCGACACCTAGGAGCTAGCGTTGAATGACTCTACAAAGAGGAGCTGAGTTAGTAGATGGCAGGCGGGCAACGTCACATATAAGAGGTCCACATAGGTCAATCCATGAAATCAGGAACGTACAAGGTCGGTCGCTCGTGCGATCGCACCAAACAAAAATCACGATGGGCATTAACGACCCGTGCACCTTTGGATTGACTCGGCAGGTATAAAAATCAACCTCTTAACCCACAAAAAAGGATCGAACATTTTTCATCGTAAAAAGGATCGAACCTTTTTCATCGTAAAAAATGATTCCTTCAAAGATGAGGTCGATCGATTCGTTCCATGGAACGATCGTGAGAGCGATATAAAAGAACCCAAGACTCAGACCTATGATTGACCTCACATTCTCGACCTCCTTTTCCCCCCCCCCAAGACCCATGTGGACAACTTTGCATACTCGAATAGGACCAAGTTGTATTGATTGATTGATCACGACATAAAGTTGCACAATAGTTATATCATCATAATTCTAAATTATTCGAAAAAAATGACAAAGTAAATATCATTATTTTATATTATTTTTAAAAATAGAAGTGTTTATATTATTTTATATTATATATATATATATGGGTAATTATCATAGAAAATATTCATATTTAGAGTATTTATCGAAAGTAACTTTTGGTTTTTTTTTCCCAAACAATGGCTTTAATTTAAAAATATCCCTGAAAGAATTTGTTGTCAAAAAATTTTATTTATTTTTTACTAGTTTCTAAATAATATAGTGATATTTATTTTATTCGTTTATAATTTTTTTATAATATTTATAGTATTTTATTGATGCATTAAAAATATTATAATTATTACTGAAAAATACTATAAGTGACATTATATTGTGTTTCATTAGTTATCATTATTTATAGACTATTACAATATTATACTTTTAGGCTTATAGTTAATTCAGTTGAGGTTTGAAGACTACTTAGATCATGTACAATATTTTTATTTTGATGATTAAAATAGTATAATAGGCCAAAAATATTGTAATAGACCATAAGATTATAAAAGGTGATACATCAATATTTAAATTTGATACATCAATATTTAAAATATAAAAATATATTTTGAATATCTAAATATCACACATATATCATTTTAAAATTTCTACTTACATGCATCTGATAAAATTAGATTGATCATTACTAATTATAGTAATCAATTAATAAAAACATTATATCTTCATAATATTTCTTATTTTTTACATCATTCAAAGTTCCTCTTGTTCGAAAATAATATTGATGTCAATTTTATTGTATTAACGACAAATGATATATATATATATATATATATATATATATATATATATATATGTATATATATATATTGGTGTATATAAATTGGCTTTCCGGCTCACAATCTTCCGGAGCTGGACCGGATTCCCAACTTTAGACCCAAACCAGACCGGCCGGCTCACCTGAGACAACATCTCTACAAAGAGGTACGGATCTTTCAACCCTCCCTCCTGCCGTCGACTGCCTCTCGCCTTAACTTCTTCTTTGGTTCGTGATAGAACCGGTGAGCAATCGTCCTCGCTAATTCGCGGTGAGCAATCGTCCTCGCTAATTCGTATGACGGGGCAATAGGCCTGTGGACTACCTTCCCAAGTTATGATGCCATCCTACTTGTTTAGTTTCTTAACCCTCCCTTTCTTGATGCTGTGATTTGATGTTTTCTTTCTTGACTTATCCACATTCTGAGCTTCGATTGAAGATTCGATTGTGTCGGGAGCGAGCAATGCAATGGCGTTGGTTTCTTTGCTTCTTGATCCATGCCATAATCGATGTAAGGCGGTGGTTTGATTTCTTGCGCCTCTGGGCAATGATTTGTTATTTTGGTGGATGATCCGGGAATTTCCTTGTTTTAGCAATGATTATTTTGGGTTCTTCGGGTGAGTTGTGATAATTGTCATCAAGATTCGAGATTTTTCTTCTTCCTTCACTTGTTAGATGTGTCGCGGAGAAAGATTTAAGATTTTTCGGATGGGCGTCAACGTGCTGTCATCTGAGTGGTTTTGTATTATTCCCATTCGATATAAGTTCTTGAATAGTAGACTAAGAAAATGGCATTGTTTTGTCAATGGAAGCATGTTGATTGAAACAGACAATTTTGGCCTAGGATTTGCTTCGTTTGCTGCTATTTCTGGTTATCTAATTCCAGACAATATTTGCCTACCTTTTAGTTGGACATCTGATTTTACTTTTTCTTGAACCATACAAATTTATAGTTTTGGAAAATGTTGTGAATGCAATGCCTCATCTGGACGTAACCACTTGAGTGTTATACAGTACGAACCAAATTTACCATCCTGACAGTTACATATCAAGCTAGCAAATAGGAACAAACAACAAATTATTGGAAATGGAAAAAAAATATTGTCAAGATAGCAAAATATTTTGTCATTATTTATCTAATTCCTTTTCTCAATTCCTTGGCTTTCTCAAAACCTATTACTACGCTCCCAATGAATTTTCCTGATAATTATCTTATTAGAAATCGAAACAGATCTTGTAAGAAAAAAGATTATCACTTTATATAGTCTAACTTTTGATTCCATAACTTTCCTGGAATCTTTTATTATAATCATGGTTCACCGTTCACCTTACTGGTTCGTATCGGTATATCGACCAGTCATCGGTATGGCATGTACCAACATACCAACACACGATACAGTGGGATGTACTGACAAACTAGTATGTGCCATCCATACCAATCTCCTATCGGATCGGTATGTACTACCCATACCGGTTGGTACGCCACGGTACGATGAACCTTAATTATAATATCGATTTTTCTTGTAATTGTGTTTACATTTAGATTATATAACAACATTCTTTGTTTGCAATGAACAATAAATCCTTATCATATAAAATTAAAGTCACACATAGTTTTACTAGAAAAAAATAAAAAAATGTCATTGCTATATTAGAAATTTTAAATTCATTATATGGGACCTGCACACTCTGAACATCATCTTTAATATTGTAAGCCGTGCACCCTACTCACAAAGTGCTCATGAGTTTTGACATCGCTCAGACTAGTAGCACTTAGTAGCACTAAAGCCGATAATGTCATTCATAGATCACAACATATTTGACTCATTCCATGTTAGATCCATACATGACTTGGATGAATGCTGCTATTTAGACAGATCGAGTCAACCACTAAAAATTTTAGCGCTAATATCATCTCTCACATACTTGATTAGTGGGGCCCACGATCATGGGTTCCTGCTGATCACATCAGTGAGGGACCACATTACCACTGAATTTTTAGAGGTTTGGCTCGATCTACCTGGATAGCTTTTTCCTACTCAGGCTTTGCCCAACATCTATGCCAAGTTTGGTTCCTGTATAGGCTCTCAGTAAACTTCCGGCATATGCCACTCTTTCGGAATTGGATTAGATTCTGAACCTTACAGAATGAAACCAGCCAGCTCATTTGGAATAAGTATGGCTCTTTCTTTACTCTCTAGACTGCAGCAGCTTGCATTTTTCCTTAAATTCTTCTTGGATTCTTGGGAAAAATGGTGAGAGATCGTCCTCCCAAACCAAGTGAAAAAAGGCCTTATTTGCTTACCATTTTTAGTTTTCATGAGGTATACGCACAATATCTCATCCTTTCTGTTTATTTCTTTTATATTATTTTAATTTGATATTTGGTTGGCCTATTACATTCATAATTAGAGTTGATTAACTATCATGCAATTGAGGGTGAGATTTGGTTAAAAGGGTAGGGTTGCTCCTTTATGCCCTAAGTGTCCATTTTTGAGTCACAATAACAACCTCACTGCTTTGGTTGTACTGGATCTAATATGGCACATCAGTATCTCGTTCCATGCCATAATCTTAGGAGGTGTTTTGATTTCTCATGGATGAACCGCAGTCATTGAGTTGTTGGTTTGATATTGTTTTCTCTTGTGATTTCTTTCTTTTGGATTTTTTTATTGGTGGCGTATGTTTTCCTGTTTGTGTTGTTATTGAAAATTTCTTTCTCCACCACTTATTAGATGGATCCTGTACTCTTATTTGGGTTGCCTTCAGAATGTGGTCCTTTTTGTGGTCTCTGCCGTCAATTTTGGAGAGGTTTAGCTATCTCGGTCTTCTAATCTAAGTTCTGAATTTCTCAAGGGTGTTAAGAAAAAGCCTTGTATTATAGATGCAAGCATGTTAAGTGAAACCATAATTCTGAAAGTAGGACTTGCTTTGTGTCATTTCCAGATAATCAGTACCGTATGCTTTGTTTACCTCTAAGTTAGACATTGTATTTAATTTTTGTTAAAGATACAAATACATAGTTTCAGAGCCTGCAATAATACCTCATCTGGCTTAAGTCAGATGAATTTTAAATGTACAATACAACCCACTCAGGTAAGATATATTCTGATAATTACATAGCAAACCATAAACGAGCTCTTTAGTAACAATTAAAATTTTTTTAGAAAGTAAAGGAATTCTTATCAAGATATTTAACAATTTCTCATGTAAATTTTATTTAGTCCAACCTTTTGACGCTTTCTTGAAACCCATTGTTATATCACCTGAATTTCCATATACTTGTGTTTCCACTTTATATTATATAGCTATATTCTTATTAATGTTGCTTTTTGATAGGATATAAATATTTGAGTCGACTTGTCACATTTTCACCAATAAAGATAAGCTTTATTATGGTGTTCATTTACTTCCCTTACCTCTCATGCGAGCTTAAGTGGATACAATAACACATTTACATTTAAGTTTATCGTAAGCTTATTGAAAGACAAAAAGGAATCACTAACCGAGTCATGCTTTTCTGACTAGATTACATATTTTATTTCGCAGTTCTCACTAATCGAACTTTTCTTAACTTGATTATGCTCACTAGAGTAGCTGTCTGTGTTTTTCTGATAGGTGTGAACTCAATATTCGCTACTTAACACATAATCTTGAGTCCTTGGTGTCAGCTTCAGTAGATAAATTTCACTGAGACGATACTTTGCAACTCTGGTATTCTTTGTAATAATTTATCATCAAGGTTGTTCAGAACCCTTATGCATCTGACTGGCTGAGTGAATGTGATGGATGGAAATGATGTTGCTACTGATTATATGGTAGCCAAACTAATTGATATGGGTTTTGAATTTGCTAAAGCTACAGAGGCAATAGAAGTTGTTGGCCCATCACTTGATGATGCAGTGGAATTCATCTTGAATGGCTCTTGTAAGAGCAATAATAATGGACGGGCATATCACTTTTTAAGTTGTTCGACCAGTCAAAGTTTTGACGAAGAATATGTACCATCACATGCTCCGAAAAGGATGAAGCAGTCAAATATAACAGATCATCTTCCGCCATTGTGTGGAACAGATAAAAATGCTCCTCAAAATGCTTCTGGAGTTTCCTTTTCTGGAACTGGTGGCACAGGGAGATCAAAGTGCAGAAAATTAGATCAGCAGACAATTTCTAATGTTTGTGCGGCTTCTGAACTGTATTCTGCTGCAGAATCTGTTCAGCAGGTTCCTGAAAATGATGTGAATGACACAGAGTTGGTGTCACGTGGAAATAGAAGGTCACAGTCACGTAGCTTGTTCAATCAAGAAGTTGAATTAGACTGGGAGCAAAAAATTGGCGATATTTTGAAAAAACATTTTGGATTCTTCTCCTTAAAGGGTTTTCAAAAGAAAGCTTTGGAGGCTTGGTTAGCTAATAGGGATTGTCTTGTTCTTGCTGCCACAGGATCTGGTAGTTTTCTTCACTTGCTTTCACATTGTGATATATATAATTATCTCTTATAAGTGGTCTGTGTTGATGAGCTTGGACATAGTTTTGCAATATTTATTGTGAAAATGAGGTTAAAAGGCATCTTTCACTTATTCAATCACTGATGCTGCAGGAAAATCTCTCTGCTTTCAAATTCCAGCATTGTTGACAAGCAAGATCGTGATTGTCATATCACCATTAATAAGTCTGATGCATGATCAATGTTTAAAACTGGCAAAACATGGGGTATCAGCATGCTTCCTTGGGTCTGGACAACCTGACAGTACTGTTGAGTACAAAGCCATGTGTGGTATGTACAAGATAGTTTATGTTTGCCCTGAGACAATATTAAGGTAGAATTTTGTTTTCTTTCGTCTTTCTCATGCCATTTTGGGAGGTAGCAAAATTTTTTAACATGGAAAAAGTTGAACAAGGGGTGTTTTTACAGACTTATAGAACCACTTAGGAGGCTTGCAGTAAATCCAGGGATTGCATTGTTTGCCATTGATGAAGTTCATTGTGTTTCTAAGTGGGGCCATGATTTTCGACCTGATTACAGGTATGCTATTTTAATTAATAAGTTAAGCCTCAACTTACTGTTTGCTTTTTTATCTTGTGGTGTGATTAATAAATGCTTGATTTGCATAGAGTTTCCTGCTTTTTAAGGTCAATAAAGTGAAAAGTAATAAATATCTTCTGTTTGATCTTTTTTCATGCTGGTAGGCGATTGCGAATGTTGAGAGAGAACTTCAATTCCTGCAATCTTAAGTCGCAACAGTTTGATATTCCCTTGATGGCGTTGACTGCTACTGCAACAATTCCTGTTCGAAAAGACATTATCGAGTCCTTACATATGTCAAAGGAAACAGAGATCATACTGACTTCTTTTTTCAGACCAAATCTTCGATTCTCAGTATGTTGCAGTGTTTTTTCTTCCAAATTTTGCCAATAGTTGCTTCTTGTTAGTCTAATAAATTGCTGATTTTTGCTAATAGTCTCTTCTTATCTTGTGATTCAAACATATAATGATTGAGCTAAACCTTACTGCTTCATTTGATAAAGATGAGCTTATAGCAACTGAAGTCCTGTAACCCTGTAGTAGAGGAATCCTTGTGCACTAGGCTGCCCTTGTTTAATAATTAATACCAAAATTAAGACCATTTGTATCTAGGTTATTTCAAAAACTTTTCTTTAGTGACAAGATGAGTTGTCATGGTGGGACTGAATTATGGCCAGCATTTAGCTTGAGTAAGCTAAAAAAGTGGAGTGTTGGATCGTGAAACTAGTGTCTTGTCTCCTGTAAGAGTGGCTTGAAGTTGAGGAATGCATTCCAAGTATCATATCCTCTTGAGAACCACTTCATAAGAGTGGTTTGGGGACAACAAACAAGTGAAGCTATCCTAACCAGGCAAATTCATCTTTTACTATTTTAGCAATTGAGTTATTTTGGTTGATGAATATAGGAGACAATTAAAGTTATGTATACCAGTTCAATTTCAGATCAGTGCAGATAGGAGAGTGGTATATGTGGTTCTTAAATGAGGCCATATAAAAATAGTGGATTATGTGGTTTTTTTTTTTACTTTGAATCGAGCAATCTAAAGCTATTTTCAGTCTAGACCAATCAAAAACAGATCTGGTACAGATTGAATGACCTGTTTTTTCACATAAAACCATTGAGGGGTCTTCTTCCAGTTGCTCTGTCTGTTTCTCTCTCTCTCTCTCTTCTTCCCCCATGTGTTTCCTCTCTTTCATCTTTATCTCTCCCCTATTGCCAGTTGGCTTAGATATGACCAGTGCTTCAGCTGGATACAGGTCTGAATATTCAAGCAGCTAGTATCCAAGTCATGAAGAAGAGGTAAGGTTTTCACCTTTTTCTCTATTTTCCCCCTTTCACCTGATGACTGCTTATGTGTTTTTGTTCTGCTGGATCACTGGTATTTATTTTAAACATATATTTTAATCCACCAGTTTTAAGTATGTTATTCTAACCTGGATTAACTGGGTGAAATTATATTGAAAATTTTATTCTGTAGCCTCTCAAAACCAATGATAATCAGTGGATTTAGCCTCTTATTACCATTTTATGCCAACCATCTGCACAGAATCAACCATTTGCTAATGCTTGATCCTTGAAATTTTTGAAATTGTTCTTTTTGCCAAGTAAAACTTGGTGTGTAAGAGAAGGATGATTCACTCCATCTATTCCATCAGATCATGATCAGAACTTGTAGAAGCTATTTCCATGGCTATGTGTGTGTGTGTGTGTGTGTGTGTGGAAGTACTATGACCTGGTTAGATGTAGAAATCATTCTAAACTTGTCATTAATATTTGGCCTATCTATTATAGGTGTAAGTATAACCTTCCTTAGTGGATGAAGTAACAGTCTCTAGAACAAATTTTGAAGCTCTTCTCTAAGGTGGTAAAGGATGTTGCATATGGACTATGGATGTAAGTGCTGCCCTTGAAACTATAAGGTATATTTGCATCCTGTCTAGTATAAGTGCCTATAGTACCTGTGTAAATCTAGAGAACTAATTTCATTAAGGTCTAAGAAATTTCATGGAATTGACTTATTAATTTCTCTTAATATGTCTTGCAAGTAAATGAATGTTGAAAAATTGTGGTCTTTTTCTTCCAGAAAATCCGAAACCAGATGGAGAATGGAAATTGGTGAGACTTGACATTGTGAAATTAATACTGTGTGTTGTAATTTAGAAGTAACAAGAGGCAGACTCTTAGATGCTTAATGCATCATTGGAGATGCATGCATGGACCCTTGGTTTTTGAAATACATCATTGGAGATGAGCATATGAACTAAAATATGGACCCATTTTTCTTTATGTTCTAGAACTTGATGACATTCTTTTTATTTTTTTAGGAAAGAGGAATACTCTTGTTTGGGGCATTAAATGCATTTAATTTGGAACATATTCTCTCTTTAAAGAGATCTCAAAGAGCCTTGGAATTGATGGATTATTGTGTTGAGTAATTGTGTTTAATTGAGTCTATTATATTTTATATTTGAGCTTACTTGATTTTACATATAAATTTTGTACTTGAGTTTCCTCTATAGTTATGTTTTTTATAAATACTATTATATATCAATATGTTATAGAAAGAAGTCATAGTTACCATATATGCATTTTGCATTAACATATACATCTGCACATGCAATTCATTAAAAAAAAGATCTATTTAAGTATAAATAAAAAATCATTAATCAAATATACATTTCTATTATGTAAATTTGTGCTAAGACCAAATAAATTTTTTTCAGGATAATATTGATGCTTATTCAAAAGCTTATTTCAGTGATAATTTATAAGAAATGAATAAAAGTTTAAGTGATGAATGAAATAAAATGTTAATGAGATATTAGTAATGGTTAAAATATAAATCACATGTGTTCACATTTTTCAGGCTTATCTGATGGCATATGCATTATAGTTTCATGTATACAATAACACCACATATTGAGGCTGCATGGTCTTGTCCAAGGTAGTCATATGACTGCATATGCATATGCAGCCACATATGAGCTACAAGCTCATAAGACTATTTTAGTTCTGTTGATAGTTCTAGTAGCTAGCTGGTTGATGCTCTCACTAAGAAGCTAGTGAATAGGCATTTGTTGTATAAGCTGTTAGTTGCTAATCTTTTTGTATCGTGTTTTCTTCAACTTTCTTGTTGAGCTCTACTATGATATTATAGGAAAAAAAAGCACTTCATTCATAACTTTTTCCCATTTCTTATAGGTTAAACATAGTAGGACATCTTCAGTGTCATCATATGCTAAGGATTTCAAGGATCTTATAAGGAATTACATGGTGCCAAAAATGACAAGCAGAAAAGGACATAAAAATATCTCATATGAAGAAAATGATAATTCTGAGAACTATTCTTCAGGCTATGACATGTCTGCGGAAGACGAAAGTTCACTGTTTGACAGTGAAGAAGATGAGGATGATAATATATGTGACAATTATAAGGTTAATTTAACTGAAGATTCTTCTTTGAAGGAAAATCAACTGACTGTTGAGTACCTGGAAGATGATCTGGACATTCCTTATGTTGTGGATGATTTGGATGGTACTCGTTTTCATTTGCAGTATTTATCTTGTGGGCCTTCTAATTTACACCAATTTGTTGTAGCCTTCTTGATATTAATTTATCGATTTTGTTTAAGGCAAGAGGAAGATCTCATTCAGATGCTTTTTATTTTCCATACTGATTTAATTGCAAGAATATGAGTGAAAATTAACATGTCAATCATTCTTGTTTGGAACTAATTTATATGTGATGTATTACTATGAATAAGATACATGATAGGTATGGATTTAAATCAGACTGGTAGTTATGAGTTTATACTGCCTGAAAATAGTTATAAGATGATTATTTGAACCTATCAATCATGTTTCTTGAGTTAGGAGACTATGAAGAAAATGTGAAAATCAAATGGAAAGATTCTATCAAAAACATCATTGCTTCGGTTAATAAAGAAAAAACTATTTTAAAATATATTTGGAAGTTCAGATTTCCATATATGAAAGGAACTAACCAAAATCTGCATTATAATGCAAATTTTTGATGGAAATATTAAAATGGCAGAAACTCATTTGTTTTACCTTATCCAGCTCCATGCGGAAAAGAAAATAATTTTGGAACGATAAAATTGGCCTATTTTCACCCCAAGATAGATTCTATAATCATCTTTTTGGGCAGGGGTTCTCATTAAATGTCATATGCTAAACACAATGATGATATAAGACATTAGTGGGAAATTTATATCTTTCGATAGTGCTAACGAAGCTCTTTTACTGATATTAACTAATAAATGTCTTCTTAGAGCCAAACAATCGTGAAATGCTTTTTATAGTTATTAGTAAAGTGGAGACCTAGGGTTCTTTTAGCTTCTTTTTTGTTTTTTGTTTTGCTAGTTCAGTTTCTAGAGTTATGTTGCTATAGGGGCTGTAGATTGAGTGTGTTAGGAAACCGCAAAGAGCATCACATGCGCAACGGAAAATAAAAACAAAAACTGATTTCCGAAAAACAAATTTATCGAAAAAGATCCCCTCTAAATCAGAGGTGATAAGATTACAAAAAGCTTAAGGATAATCACGCTTGGTTTCTTTTATTATGAAGTGGTGATATAGCAGTCTGTTACTTGTCTAGGTACTATTTTCTATGCATAGGGATTCATGACAATGAAATATTGTTCTTTTTAATATTTAAATTTCGTTGCAAGTAGTTGCAATGATGTTTACAGTTTCCAATGGGTTATCTAATGGTGTATCTCACATTTTAAATAGGTTATGATCCAATATGTTTCTGCCTAACTCAAAAATATCAAGTTAATTTATTTCTAATATGAATTTGAACTTTCTTGCCTTCTGTGTGTTATGGATAATTGAAAATCAACTTGGACTACCAACTTTTGTTTCAAATTTGTCATGATACTGTTTTATATATGTATTTTTTATTGTACAGAACAGAAGTCAATTTTAATTCGTTGTCTCTATTTGTTTTACCATTTTTCTTCAGATAAACAGAATTCAAAACTCTGTTTATCCGAACATGAGACTTTTGGACTATAAAAACAGTGTTGGTCATATAATAGGATGATAATGAACCTCTATAGTATTAACTTTGCTGATACATGTGAAAAAAATAATAAAATATATGTATTAGGATGCAGAACAAAATGCATCATAGATTATTTCATAGTAATATGTTTTTCTGCAAAAATGTCACATACACCTAATGCATCTGTTATTAGATATTTAGATTCTAGGTTCATGCAAGACTGTACCATCAAGCAACATTGTGAGGGAGCTTCTCATGCGTTCAAAGTTTCAAAGTTCCAGTTATTCCTGTTCTTTAACAAAGATCCTACAATTCATCATCATTATAAAATTTGTCCATGATTACAGTATGAAAGTACAAGTTTATACATTTAGCTTGGTACATTTAATCTTTGCTTTCAGGATGAAGACTGCATATATTGACCTCGAAATCCGAATTGGCGGGAGTCTCATGGAATGGGCTGCCATTTTTATTTCAAACTTATCACTTAATTGTTGGATGTGATATTTATATTTTAGAATATATGCAAATTACATGGAAAACATGTTTTCCTTTGTAAAATCCAGTAATTTATGTTTCTTTTTTGTTTTCAGCCTAGAATTAGAAAACTTTGTGTCTTAATTTTTTAGAATGACACACATATGTATCATTATGTTGCTTGATTCTCTTCTCTAGGTTAATTGTCTTGTTTATTTTGTAATGTTTCTTCCTCAACTTTTCTGCCAAACTAAATACGGAATAGCTGAAACCACTATAAAAAAAGTTTTAAAAGTTTGTGCCAAACAGAAGCAGATATTTCCATCCTTTCTTTCAAGCACCAATATTGCTCAAAGTTCTTTCTGCTTTTGATCTTTATGTATTCCCATCTTTAAATGGCAGTATTGCACCAATTTACTTCTAGCTAGTATTATATATTTATAATACTTTTTCTTTCCTCTCCCAATTTCTCTTGAATGTCTGTTGGGTAGCTAGTATTATATATTTATATATATGCATATACCTTTATTAACTTTTATATCTCATGAGATGTCCATAGCATATTTTGGAATTTTTGAAATCGTAAGCCATGGTGAAAACTGCAACCGTTTGTTCTATTTCATTCTCTTTTTCTTCTACCTAATTTTCATGTTGCTTTCTTTCATGAATTCTTTATGTTCTTTTACCTAGTTATTCATTTTTATGTCTACAAAGAAAGCTATTACTTCCATCCAATCCATTTAGAGCTCTCATTTATCTGATCAACTACTTTTATTTATGAGTCTGTGTGAGATATTTTTGCATGAAAGATGAAATTTGGGTGTATTCTCTTGACAGCAATCCTTATATACAACACACCTAGCTAAATCATACATTTGTTCTCCCCTGCATATCTCTGGGTTTTCCTTTTCTATGACACTATTTTGTGCTACTTGTTAATCGTAGCTTTTTCTTAGAAGCAAGGTTTGCCGTACCGGACTGTACCGCCCGGTACGGGTGGTACGTACCGGTCCGACAGGCTAGCGGTACACCTGGGTGTACCGAGCGGTATACCGTACCGTACCGGTACCGAGCCCGGGTCGAAACGCCGGTATGGTACGGTACGGCGAACCTTGCTTAGAAGTATTGCCACATCCAAGTCACTAGTCTAACTTTGTATCCTGGAACATGCTTCTTTACGTACATTGATTCAACCAGTATGAGAATGCTTTCTTACTGCTGCTTCTGGGCATGGATGTCATGGGCAGGGAACATCCTGGTCCTCTTTGTAATTTTTTTGAAGCTCCCATGAAATCTATTGCAAGGCCTACACCGATTTATGTTTTATAAATTTTGAGGTCCATTTTTGTTCCAACAAACTTCTAAGTTAACTATGAATCATTTAAAATAACCCTCTTTTCTCTGTGCCTGAAATTGGCAAAACCATACAAGATTTATAATGTAGTTAAATTTTTTTCTAATGCTATCTTCTTAATTTGAAACTTTAATTAATATAAGGGCATATATCTTCATCTGCTGATGACAAGTAACTCCAGTGATGTTATTGAAATTACTTCCTATCCCTAAATTCTTCGCTGCTGCATTTTTGCCTTAGTCTTCTTTGTCATAGAGTCGTAGACCCTTAAAATATGAAGAAGTTTACTTCAACTTTATGTTTTGAGAAAATACATCTGCTGCTTCATTCATTCCAAGTCATACTTGTTGATGGACTTGGTTAATGAGATGATATTTTCTGATCATTGAATCATAATCTTGTGCCTAAATCAAATTGAGGTTCACAGTACATGACTTCTTGGACTTAACTTTTTCTTCACTATATCCTCCATTTGTTGTGTGTTGTGGTTATTTTCCGTTTCATAGAGCATTGTAGAGACTAGAGATGGTCATAACTTGTACGGTACAGCTAGCAATGATACACAAGGAACTCTGGAACACCTAGACTGGCATGTGATGAGCCATGTCGACCAGCACTGACCATTACAACAAATGGATCAGTCAATTTTTGGCTTGTGCTAGCTGACACGGACCATGGTGAAAGGCACAGCACGTTACTCTTTACAAGCTTAAATGGTGAACACCCTCATGCCTCAAAATGGCAATCCTTCATGGTCTGTCATGCATTTGCTTAAGTTGACTTTGCAACTAGTCGCATTCCACAATAGACTGTTATAAAGTTGTTTGGCCTTATATTACTTGAAAGTTTCATCTTCTTTAACAATTGGTACTCAGATTCACTTGTCATAGTCAGTTTTCAGCTATGCTCTTTGTTCATTGGCTTTGATATCAGATTATGTTAAATGAATTTTCTTGCAGTTTCTTGTGGTGAGTTCCCTGGTACTTCTGCAGCTGAGAATTTGAAGACACCTGGCACATCTGAATTATATGATATACAAGGATCTTTAGAAGAAGGTCCAACAATTATCTATGTTCCTACCAGAAAAGAAACTTTAAAAATAGCTGAGTACCTTTGTAAGTCTGGTGTCAGGGCTGCAGCATATCATGCAAAGGTACACGTTTAGTTCATTGATTCATCCACAAAAAATAGTTTCTTCTTTGGCATGCCTCATTTTTATCAACAAATTTATGTTTATACCTTTTTAGTATGTGATCACAGGTGAAGCTAGCATTCTTGATGTTCATAATATTTGGATTGATTTACTGAGTTGGATTTGAAGAAATATTATGGGGTGGTCCTGATGTCTAGTACCTGAGTACACTAACTGCTAATGTCTAATACCTGAGTACTTTTCGAAGAGTCAATTATCCTTTGACCAAAACCAGTTAACTGGTGATTTTGTCAGTTTCTGTTGATTTTGTTTATTAAAATGGGATCTGATAAACATTTTCGGAAGTTCTGATTAAGTTATTCCTTCCTTAGCATCTCATTCAGCATTATTATGATAGTGTTTAAACTTTAAAATTATAATTTCCATCTAAAAAATTTAAATTATGAAAGGGAAGATTTAACCTCTCTGGAAGCACACAATACATAGAATTTCTATGATTAGGAATAAAGTATTTCTAGGATCCTAGTTAAACTTGCTAATTTACTATCGAAGAGTCCCATTTTAGAAAGCCATGAATTTAGAGTTGTAAACTGAACATCAACATTTGCTTGAATTTGTGTTATGAACATTGGACAATACCACAAAAGTTGATGCTATGCATTTCCCCTTGTGTTTCTTATTGTTTACCAAGTGGTTTTATTTGGTCCTTCTGATATCTATTTTTTTTTACTAACTTTGTAAAGAATGTAATTCTCATCAAGATATAATTTACTGGGTGCTAAAATTTTTAAACCTTTACTAGTAAAGTAAATTCCAATGCTAATACTACTTAAACCATGTCTCCTGTTTTAAATACATTGTGCAATATTCTGCAGCTTGCAAAAACCCACCTGAGGCATGTCCATGATGAGTTCCATCAAGGTTCTCTACAGGTAATTGGAAGATGATTTGTACTAAATATGAAATACCACCAAAGTGAGAAAACAACATTGTTTGTTTGCTGGATATAGCTTAAGATTAAATTGACTTTTAATGAATATGAATGCTATAGATATGCTCAATCCTCTCATATTTCTCCCTTTTTCAACATTTTCTTGGGTTTAGGTTGTGGTGGCAACAATTGCTTTTGGAATGGGTATTGACAAGTCAAATGTTCGAAGAATCATTCATTATGGTTGGCCACAGGTACTTTACTTCATTATTGTTGGCAACATGTACTTTATTTTAGGTCACTGTCTGACATTATGTGTTTATTATTCAGATACTAAAATTTTGCTAGCAACCAAGGATAGGTTATTGTGAATCCTAATTCTTCTTGCTAGGGATGTTAACGATTTATTACCTTTTTTGCAAATGAGTTTACATATGTCTGTCCCTTTAGGTTGTTGCTAGTGACTTTTGATTAGAACTCCGAAAAAACCTAAATTTAATATTTTTTTAATTTTAATATATTTATAAGAGTATAAGTCTATTATCTTTTATATGTTTATAATTTGTAATGCCATAATAAGCAATATCTAGCATTAGTGAAGGGTAGCATATGATTCTTTTCTTTCTGTTGCCTTCTATAATCCATGATGATTCAGATGAATCAAATCAAAGTGGCTGAACTAATGTTTCATTACGAAGGAATTACTTTTTGTTTAGATTATACACCATGATATTTCTTTAAAGTGTACGGGACCACATGTGGTCTTACTTGATACATAATTCATCCTGATTATTTCTTCAGTTCTTACTCTGTTCAATGGGAGTTGAGAAAGAGGCTGTTCCGTTTTAATAATAGTACTGAAAAACTAATTCTGCTTGGGATAGAGAGTTAACATCCTCTACGATCTTTGCAATTCTATGGCCTATGTATTCTGTTTGATTTCAGATTAAGTACCTAGCAATTGAAGAAGCATACAGATTAGTCACCTCATGGGTCCTTTTCACCGAAGGCTCAGATCGAGGCTTTTTTGTTTCCATCAAGGAATCTGATTTGCGCAACACAAGTATGTGATGTAGAGTTTTAGCTTAAAAGATTCGCTTATAAGAGCTAAAAGGTCCTAGCACTGTTATAAGATGGATTTCAAGAGTTAAAGTTTCTATGATATAAACAGTTTAATTACCTGACCGTGTAGCTTGCTTGAATTGACTAATTATTAGTAATTGTAGAGTTAATTGGTCTCAAGATTGAGCTTTTTCTCTAGGAATTAATTAATTTGTGGAAGGCAATAATGTTAAACAAAGTTTTAGCTTTTGTGTGTGTATACATGCAAATGTTGGTTTGCTCTAAACAGAGATCAATTGCATCCAAAAGAGAGCAGTTAACTTTTGTATATTTATTGTTTTCAAGTTTTCAGGTACTTCTTTACCACATTATATCTTGTTAAGTTGTAGTCATTGGACATGCCTGGCTATTATGACTTAAAATAGTTTATTAAATATTTTGATTGTCTATGTTGTTTGGTCACTAATGTTTTCATGTATCATCTGATCAGCTCTGCTACTTGGTCACTGATGGTTTACGTATCATCCGAGTTGATCACTCATGATTTAAATATTATCTGATTACTGTTGTTTTTTGCAGAGTTTGGAAGCATATTATCAAGAAGCTGGTCGAGCTGGTAGGGATGGAAAGCTTGCAGATTGTAGTGAGTTCACATATTTCTACTAGAATTCTGTTGTGTCTGAAACTGCATATCACTTGTGTTCTAAAAAATTTTCACATATTTTGATCTAGATTGTCCTAGAAAATGATGTTAATATCTGAAGCAAAATTATAGTTATGATAGGAACTCACAATTTGGTAACTTGGAGCATTTTGTAACCACAAAAAGGACCATAATAGTGGGGAAGCAGGATTTGTTGGGTATTTGATGGTAAAAGCCATCTCTCTATGGATGCTAATGGGGTTTGGTTTTGGAACCCTTTAATTCTGAATATTGTGCTGACTTAAGTTCTTACTTCTTATGTTTGTTTGTGAGAATATAAAGCTCGTTTTTATCTTCTTGCCAATATTATTTCCGCTCTGTGGAATCAAGCAAGAGAAATGGAAACCTAATAGCTTAGACTACCTTAACTAGGTCAAGCATTCATGAAAGGTCCCTTCTTTCTCCCACTGCCTTGCTCCCATTGGTTTTCTTTCCTTTATCATGGAAATGTTATAATACAATTGAAGGTGGAAGAACTTTGTGTGATATTTCGATGTACCTTCTTTTCTCTCCCATTCTCACGGAATTATGTAGTCATTCATTTTTATGTTTATTGATTTGAAATATGCAACGTCTTTGAGGCTTCTATCCATAGCTGTAAGTGTTTCTTCTGCCTTGGAGATTACATGTTTCTCAAATTGTTTCTATGTTTGATTGGCTCAATGAACAGCGTTATATGCTAATTTATCAAGAATACCAACACTTCTTCCTAGTCAAAGAAGTGATGAACAGACAAAACAAGCATATAAAATGCTGTCTGATTGTTTCCGGTAATATTCTTTTCTCTAATATAATTTTTTTTTGTATCGTACTCTTACTTGATATTATAATTTATAGAAATATAAAATTATGTCTATCAAATTCGCAGATATGCTATGAACACAACAACTTGCCGAGCCAAAAAATTAGTGGGGTACTTTGGGGAAGAATTCTGTCATGACGGGTGTCATTTGTATGTTGCTTCTCTTGTTCATGTTGTTAGAGAATTATGTGCAAGCTTCTACTGTTGTCTATCTTATACTGAAGCAAGTCATAAGCAAGGGCTTATAAGATCATGTTGGTGATTTAAGCAATGAGCATTAAATAATATGTTATATAACATGCTTCCATGATTCGTTTGTATGCTGTTTGTATAAGTCATCATGGATGTCATTTGTATGTTTCTGCCTTTGTATATGTTAGAGAATTATGGGCAAGCTTCTGACATTATGTGTCTATTTTATACTGAAACAAGTCGCTAAAGAGCAAGGGCTTATAAATAAGATCATGTTGGTGATTTAAGCAATAAGCATCAAATAATATTTTTATATAACATCCTGCCACGATCATTTTGTAGTGAGATTCTGTTTTTTGATACCTGATACATTTTTCACCATCTATAAGTTATCCAAAAATGGAACACCTTCAAGCTTGTCCTATTTATGCAACTTGCTTGTTGAAACGGTGAAACCTATTTGGCCTTTTTTTAAAATATATAAAAAGAACTATAGTTTTTTTTGTTAATATGATGCTTAAAATCATCATTGCAATTGCCGGTGGTTCTAATGCAAATATCCGTTTACTTCTGTAGCTAATTTAAAGATATTACCAAGATATCCTGAAGAAGTATAAAAGAAGTTGCTATGAAGAACCATTCAAAATTGATAGTGCTCCATGGAAGGTCTTAATGTTTTGGTTTATAGAGTTCATACCCAAAAAGAATTTGGTAATAAGACTTTCTTTCGAATGAGACTAGTTAATTGGTAGAAAGATTGGTAGCAAGATCTATTTTTTCCACTTTGTAGATAAGGAGCAAGATTCTAAAACTTGGTTGGTCCCTGTTGGTCTCCTGCCTAAGCCACAAATTGCAGTGTCTTTATCTGGATATGATGCTTTGTTGACTGGTTCATACTTCATAGCAGGGTCTGCCGTACCGAACCGTACTGCCCGGTATGGGCGGTACATACCGGTCTGAGTGCACTGTAGCACTGTAGCAGTGCTACAGTACTCAGCACACCTGGGTGTACCGCTCGGTATACCGTACCGTACCGATATCGAGCCCAGATCGAAATACCGGTACGGTACGGTATTGTGAACCTTGCTTCATAGCATGTTTGATTTGTTTATTACTTGTTCTATTATCCTCTACTGGATGCATTTACGTGTTTTTTTTTCCATTTTTAATTTTTTTTGTTCTTTACTGATTTTCATTATATTGCAGTTTATTCTTTTATGATTGATTACGTCTTGCTTGAATTTCTAACCTGATGATACTACTGAGACAGTCCTATCTTATCCCAACCCCATTGTTGATACCAAAATCAATTCTGATTTCTCCAACTTCATGGAGCATTCTAGCAAAAATTCAGAGTCTAGGATAATGGAGATTGTTATAGGAACAAATAAGCCAGAAAATATGGAAAAATATATCCTTTGCTTATGTTGTCCTTTATTAAAAAAAGAAAGGATTATATAGTTGAAAAGTATTAGAAGCAAGCAAGACTGACTTGTTAGATGTATCTAGTTTTCCATATAAATAGATACATGTCTAGTACATGTTGGTTGGGATCTAATTAGTAAGACTGTAATGAGTGTTCTAGCAAAAAAGATGATTTTATCCAATATAAAATACATGGTATATGTGTTGTAAAGTCAGAAAGAGAAAGAAAAAGAAAAAAAAGGGGCAATTATTTGGTATGATGGACATGAAGGGAATCCCCAAACCTTTGACAATTGTTAACAAGGATTTAAAGCTTGTGATGGCACTGTTGTCATTATAGGTTACACATTGATAAATTGAACTTTGACTAGTTACTGCAGGGTTTGATGGTATGCCATCAATTTAATATAAGTTTCAGGTTATTAACATAATTTTTACCATATGTTAACCTTCAGTTCTACAAAGGTTTATGGTCATGCTCGAAAATTACTATTTCAATTTCATTTTTTAAGACAACTTAAGCTTTCATCTAGTATTCAGTATCTCAAACCTCTAGAAGGTTCCAGGAATATCGAGGAGGTCTATCACTAAGAATTTGGCATGATTATAGTCAGGATTGGTCTTTTACACTCATTTTTCACCTCAAAGTGAAAGTTAAATGTTGCATCTATGTGCAAGTATCACACCATTAAATCTGAAGGATGGTCAGTGTGTCTAGTCACCAGTCCATTAAACAGCTGACTTCTTTTGACATCATCATTTTTAGTTGCCATTTGCATCATTGTTAATGACCCTTGCACACGTCTGGAAGTTTCAAAGTTCTTTTAGCCTGCATATATGATAGATTCCCACTTTGACTTTTTCATTCTGTTGTTTGTTTGCCTCTGTTGTGATATATGAGCCTATGAGGTATTAAGTTTCCCTCTTATAGTATGAAACCTAATCTTTGAAATCACTATTTAGTGTAGGGGAACTTCAGTCTGCAATTTCACATAAATGTCTCTTAAAATTAAATTGATTGCTTATTGCTTTTTTTTAGTGTAGGCAGTCTTCAGCAATGTTAACATCTTGATTGACTTCTTAAATAATGAAATCTTGGCAAAGACTTTAAATTGACCTCTAAAACTATATTCCTCCTTAAAACTGTCAACCACAAAGACTAAACTATCTGTGGGGTACTTTTCTCTTAATTGACTTCTACAATAATGAAGCCTTGTAAGCAAAAAAGTACTCGTAAAGTTGTAATAGTATGACATGGTTTTTCCCTTCTAGATTTATGTATCTACAACAACAAAAGAAGTCTGAATTTCCCAACTAGCTTTATTTATGTAACAGATTACCCTCTGAAATGTGAAATATTTTTTCGAGAATTTTTTACTACCTCTTTTTGTTGTTTTTCCTGCTAAATATGCATATGAAGATGTGATATATGTGTTGCTGGACCTCCAAAGACTCAAAATATGAAGGCTGAGGCAGTTATTTTTCTGGGAGTGCTGAAAGCTGAAAGTGTAAGTGCTTCACTCATAGTACTTTTTCATTTTTATGATATTTGTCTAGGAATTTTGAGTGAATGTAGCCTTTCCATTGTCTCTTTCCTTGCACAATCATGTCATATTTAACATGTTAAATTGTGGTCTCTTCTTATACCGGTGGAAATGCTCTTGTTTTTGTTGTTGGAGCAATCATTCACAAAATATGAAAAAAAAATTATCATATTCACTTGTTGGTTAAAGATTTAAAGTTTCCTAGATGCCATTTCTTGTCTATCTTTTGTAATTTAGTCTTTTCAATTCTGGAAAGAATGAGGATCAGTGGCATGGGTCGTTAGAAATGTGAAGTAGTGGCTGATATATGCCTAGGCTATGTTTTGGCCTGTGTTTGGCAGGCTATCATACTGTGCTTAATAGATAACCACAGGCCTTTGCACCAGGAAATGAGAATTCTCATTTAGATATCCATCAAGCTTCATCTCCCTCCTGTTGCAATTCTGAATTTAAATTGACTTGTCCATTTGTTGAGCATGCAATTTTTGGTCCTTTTGGAAATGTCCAAAGCATCTTAAATGATTTCTCTAATGATGTTATCTTCAATAAATGCTACCTCCAATTTACCATTCTAGTTCTGCGACACCACAATTATGATACATATGCCTTAGTTTGTTGATTAAATTGATTGTGAAGAAATTATACATTCACTTAAATATATAATTTTCTATAAGTCTAGATGACTGTCTAGGACCTTAGCTAAATCACAACCTGTTTGGAGTATCTAACTATGCATATCTTAGGTGCTGAGATGCTTAGTGACCCTAAATAAATATACGTGTTTTTTCATGCATATTCTTTTGAAAATGTCATATAATTTCCTACCACTTTAATTGTGTTTACTTTAGGGGCATACTAGTGATGGATATGTATATGATACTGGCAACAAGATGCTTAAAGGGAGGTCAAACCTCAGGGTGGTGATCAGCCGAATAAGGGAACAGGTTTGTGTTCTTGTCATGGTATACCATGTTACATCAAGATTTATGGATCTATACGGAGGCATTCTTAACTTGAACTCATATGGATGATTCAGGAAATGCTATCTACTGCTACGTTATGATGTCACCCAAAATTGACCCATTAAACCTGCATATGGTTGTAATTTTATTAAAAGCATTTTTATTGTTCTATTGTTGATCAAAGGAAGTAATGAACAAATCCAAGAGCATAAGTTTAAAATTTTAAATTGAAACATGGTAGCACTCCTATGGTAGGGATTAAGCTCTGCAGAGACCCAACATTCTTGAAAGATTGCACTTTGGGCATCATTAGATTCTGGTTTATTCGGATGATGTGTAGAAGACAACATTTAGGATGCATGATGGCCATTATGAATCTGTTGTCATGTCTTTTGGCTTGACAATTGCTCCTTCCATTTCTCAGGGTCTCATGAATTATATTTTTAGGCCATCACTGAGGCCAAAGATATAAACCTTTGCCCAAAATTGGTTTCAGTAACTGATCAGATTAGTATGAAAAAAGAATAAAAAGGAATTGATTGACATCATCTTATTTAGTTCAATACCAGTCCTTGGTCAGATCAATAAATTTGATTTCTTGGTTGAAGCATTATGTCAAAATTTTGATTTACAATCCCACATGGGCGGTAGCACTGGGAGCATTTGAAAAGTCAATTAGAAATTATGAGACAACATGAGCTCTATATAAAAGAGAGCAAATAAACTTCTGGGTCTATCTTTATGAGCAATTTGGAGCATGTTACCTCCTTGAAGGTTGAAACAGATCTTGAGTGACGTAAAACACCAAGAGAAAGATGGTGAGAGAAAATTTTGGGCAGGAAAAAATGAGAAATTTAAGATGATAGTGGAATGGCCGACACACACCAGAATTTTGTTCAAGGAAATGACCAATTTTCAGGGCCCTTGTTTTCTTCATTGAAGAAAAACTGTTTTGTTTAGACTTACAAGGTAACAGATGGCATTTGAGGAAAGAAAGTGATAACACTGGCTCGTCTTAGTATTGCCACATTTCAATTACCAGTTTGAGATTGAGATAGATGCCCTTTGACACCAGAATTGGAACTGGTGCATTATTGACCCTGGTTGGGCTTCCTGTTGCATGATTTAACTAAGCACACAGTGGTTGGTGATCACAGTGCTCCATATTTGCTAAGTTGGTGATTGTGATAAAGATGGATCACCACTCACCCAAGTACATATTGGATCAACATTGGCATAACATCGGTGGACTCAAAGCTACTTTTCTATTCTTACTAGATTAAATATTGACATGGGATAAAAAATTCAGTTGCAGATGTGCTATGATGGATCTCCAGGGAGACTGAGCTACACTAGTATACATTTTCTGCCTTTTCCTTGCCTAATTTGGCAGCTGGATATGATAAGAGTCAACTTTGCTAAGCTTCACGTGAAGTGCATACTGATCCATCTTCCTTGCCTTGACATACTAGTTGGTATCTAATTCATCTATTCTAGGGGTCTAATTATAGTTGTCAGGTTTCCCCACGTTGAGATCAGATTCTAGTTTTCTTTATGGCACACTGGACATGGAACAACCCAAAGAGTTGCAAGTGATTTAGTTATAAATTCTACTGGCTCGAGTGATATAGGGCAAAAGTATTCATACCAAATCTGGTGTAAGACGAGTTTGTGGGAGTTTTTTTCACGAGAACATAGGAAGGGTACAAGAGAGGAATGAGAAGATAATGGTAGGAACATATAACAAAAAATTGACAACTACCATACCCACTCTGGTTCAAGAAAACACTCCTAGGAATAAAGGTTTCGTACAACAACATAATCCAGGAACATCCACAATGAGTCAAACTCCTTCCTACCCAGCCATCACAGCAGCAAGAAACATTCTTATGGGGATGAAATATTCTATGAAATTCAACGCTTATCACCTTCCTTTTCTTTTGGAGTCTTAGATCAAATTCAAAGCTTATGACATCCTTTTTTAAAATCATTCATTCAAACCTATAAATGTGTCTTTAGTTTCTTTTGGTATTCCTTTCTCTTCTTCTTGGACAATCTTGGTAACCAATATAAGATTGTTGTAGATGTTGTGACTTATTAAAGTTGCAAAAGACACCTAAATTAGTTAAAGTTGTTCAAGAGAAAAATAAAATTAAAATTATTCGAGAGAAAAGTAAATCATGGTCCCGCATCATCAAGATATGGAAGTATGTATGCCAGTGGGTCAAGTGTGAAGCTGCCAAATTGACTTCTATAACTGCTTCCTATTCGTAATAGAATTTGAAAGGACAATGTCATTGTAGGCCTCTTGACGTATCAAGTAAGTCCATAATCATGGTGCTACTTCATCACACCCCTACACTAACAATCAGGTCATCGAGCTATTTGTAGAGCATGTAACAGAAATCCTATTATAATAGTCAATCTATATCCATCATGCATGCTTCGTAGAGTTATGACAAGTGGGACATGTTATAGAATTTATAAGAAAAAAATATTCATTGTATGTTTTGATGTTTGAGTGGAACAACTTAATGTGGAACCATTATTCCACATATACAAATACAGGTCTCATACTGGAGCGGTATTTTCAATGAGCACACATTGAAGTAATGCATTAGCAGAATTTTAACATGTTGAGCTGCATTGTCATGATTCTTCTTAGTTGTCACTAAATATTATATTGATGTTATTAACGTCTTATGTTTTGACGAGCTTTGCAGTCTCATAAATTTGCTACCGTCGACCGGCTATGGTGGCAAGGTCTTGCACGCATATTGGAGAACATGGGGTACATCAGAGAAGGAGATGATATGGTGGGCAATTAAAGTTGTAGTGAAAATATCTGTTTCTTTTGATGCAAAATGAATCCTGGGGTATCTGACAACTTTTTCATCCAGGAATACTATGCCTATTTTGAATTGCATGTGTTACTTGCAGTGTATTTACACACCATGATGTAATTTCTGTCTTTTCAGCGTCTAATGGGACAATTTCATAGATTTGTGCTATATGGTTTTGCTACTATATAGATTTGCAACGATAAGAGTTTTAGCATGAAGCAAAATATTTTAAGATGACGTTTATTATATTATCATCAGTCCATTAGGCTTAAAAGTTTAGCTTTTGAACAGATTCTTATCTATTGCCCTGAGCTTCTCTGGTCTAAACTTACTTAGTTCTTTCTTTTTTGTTCTTTCAGGTCCATGTATCGATACGATTTCCTGAGCTAACAGAATTGGGCTTAAGGTTTCTCCACACTGAATCAGAAAAGGATTTTTTCGCGCATCCAGAAGCAGATATGCTACTCGCAACCAAAGAGGACCAGCCATATTCTACTTTCTCCGAGTGGGGCCGAGGTTGGGCTGACCCCGAGATTCGCCGTCAGCGTCTCCAAGGCAAAAGACATCGGAGGAGAAAAGGAAGAAAACGCTCTCAGAAGTACAACGCGCATAATCCAAGCACAGTCAGAGGAAGGTTGGCTGCAAAGCTTTCAAAACGAACAAAACATTGACTCCGTTGGAGAAGAATTGATGAGGTTTAGGAAATGCTTTATTTTCTGCAACAACTATGCCCAAAGTTCCCCGAACGTAGAGGATGGTATTTGCAAGGCTTCCAGCCCCGTCGTATCATCCATGGCACAGTTGGTGGAGAATGGCACAGTTGGTGGAGAGTGAGGTCTTGTTCTTCCCATGCCTTTTTTACTTTCGTTGCCAGAATTAAAGCCATCATTTTTCTTCTTTTTCCCTGTCAAATTTTTAGCCACTGTTGACTGTTCATTGAATTTTACCCCTTCATGTTCAGGAGAACCTTATTGTTGGTGCAGAGGGGGTTTTGATAGTTGTGCTGCGAGTGAGTGTTTGATCTTTATACTTATATGATTATTTCTCTAATTTGTCTCATTTAGTATTTTAATCTTTATATTTTCAAAAATTATATTAGGATTTTTATGTTTACGATTCTTATATAGAATTAAAAATAAAAAATAACGAGTAGTTTTATTGGTATAACAAAGTTAAATATTTTAATAGGAATCTCAATATAAATTTTAAAAATATAAATATTAAAATATTAAATATGATTAATTTAAAAATAATATATAATTAACTCATATAATGGCATTTCCAAATCAAAATATTAAAGATAATTTTTGAAAATATAAAAAATCAAAATATTAAATATAATTAATTAAGAAAGATAATATATAATTAACTCATATAATGTCGATCCCATTAACACATGATCAGTTTGGGCGGAGGAATTGTCCACTGTGGCCTAAACACATTTCTTCGAACACTTGGTGCGCTGCCCGCTGCCATGCATTACTGAGGGAGAGGTTTACATTTTGCGGGATTCTGTTGAGGTGTTGCGTTGCCTCGGGGACATGTCCCTCCTCCCGCCCTTGAGGCCTCCGTCGTCGTCAGGGTGGGAGGAGCTGCCCCCCGCCGCCCGCCGCATCCTGCACTCCCTTAGCACGTGCACCTCTCCCTCCCACCTCCCCCGCATCCTGGCCCAGATCCTCCTCCACCGCCTCCACCCCAACACCACCATCGCCTCCGCCTTCGTCAACGCCTGCCTCGCCCTCCGCCGCCTCTCCCCCGCCCTCTCCCTCTTCTCCCGCCTCCGCCGCCCCCACGTCTTCCTCTGCAACACCCTCCTCCGCACCGCCCTCCTGGTCCCCTCCTCTTGCGCCGCTCCGCCGCCCCTCCTCATCCTCTCCCACATGCTCCGCTCCTCCGTCGCCCCCAACAACTACACCCTCCCCCTCGTCCTCAAGTCCCTTCCCGACCTCCCCGGGGGCCGCATGATCCACGCCTTCGCCCTCAGGTCTGGCCTCGCCTCCGACCACTACGTCCGCAACTCCCTCCTCCACCTCTACGGAGGCCGCGGCGACATGCCCTCCTGCGAGCGTCTGTTCGACGAAATGCCCGCCCGCGAGGTCGTCGCCTGGACCACCCTCATCGCCTGCTACACCAACTGCCGCAGACCCGGCGACGCCCTGATCGCCTTCGAGCGCATGCAGTACGCCGGTGTCGCGCCCAACCGCGTCACCATGGTCAACGCCCTGGCTGCGTGCGCCGCCCACGGGACGCTCGACATGGGCGTCTGGATCCACGACTACGTGAGGAGCCGCGGCTGGGAGCTGGACGTCGTCCTGGGCACCTCGCTAATCGACATGTACGGGAAGTGCGGGAGGATCGACGCCGGCATCGGCGTCTTCTCCAGCATGGCCGAGAGGAACGTGTACACCTGGAATTCCCTCATCATGGGGCTCGCGCTGGCCAAGAGCGGCGAGGAGGCCTTGTCGTGGTTCTCCAGGATGGAAGGCGAGGGCGTCGATCCCGACGCCATCACCCTGCTCGGCGTCCTGTGCGCCTGCAGCCACGCGGGCCTAGTGGAAGCGGGCCGGCGGGTATTTGATTCCCTGTTGCGGGGAAGCTACGGGTTCCGCCCGGAGATCAGGCATTACGGGTGCATGGTGGATCTCCTGGGACGCGCCGGCTTCCTCGGCGCAGCCGTCGAGCTCATAGAGACAATGCCGTTCGCGCCCAATGCGGTCATCTGGGGATCGCTCATGCACGCCTCTCGAACTCGCGGGGAGTTGAGCTTCGGCGAGCTGGCGGCGAGGAAGCTGGTGGAGTTGGAGCCGACGAACGTGGCTTACCACGTGGTCCTGGCGAATCTGTACGCGGAGATGGGGAGGTGGAGGGAAGCGGAGGAGGTGCGGAGGCTGGTGAAGGAGGGCGGACTGAGGAAGGATGCGGGTTGGAGCTTCGCGGAACGTGTGGGGTAGAGTGGATCGGTCAAGGTGTTCGCCATAAGTCCTTGGGCGAAGGTGGCGGACGAAGCAGGGGGTGTGGCGATCGGAGAGAGCAGGGAGGACGGGGATGCCGCATAAGGGAACAAGGCGGAGGCCTCCGAAGGGGTGGGGGGTGAAAGCAGAGGGAAGCCAAAGGGTGAGGTTGTGGGCATCAGGGACGTCGACGAGAGCCACGGTCCAAGGAGGGGGTGACGGGGGGTAGAGTGGATCACTCAAGGTGTTCGCCATAAGACCGCCTATGTATGCTTATTGTTAAACCTTTGCCATATAATTGGAATGTTTGTGACAGCATTTGACGTATCCCACTGTATAACACGCTGAGGATTCTTTGGGAATCATCCATAAAGAAGAGGAGGAGGCGCCTGTCGTTGAAGGAATCTACAAAACAGCAGCAGCAGCATTAGAAATAGGAACAGAATGCCTACGCTAAGAAGAGCTTATCACTACAGATATCTTTTCTCATGAAGATGCCAACTACTAATCGTAAGATCATAAACTCTGAATTCCACCTTCGTAACTTACCCTTGAAGAAAAAAAGAAAAGAAAAAGGACGAAAGCAGCAACAACAAGCAAAGAATAAAATGGGTTGTGCAGCTCAAACACGCAGTTCCACGGCGGCGCTGCCGTCCAGAGGTCACAAACCAAATCGTCAAACAGGAGATAGGCGTGTAACGGTACAAGTCTAGAGATCCCATACATTTCCCACTGTCAACATGAGCGGTCTACGAGTAAGCCAGATAGAGGCCGCTTGTCTCTTCGTTGCAACCGCTGCTGCACCGTCCTTCACCACGAGATCCTACAGCGGGTGGTAAGGCACGTAGCCCAGCGACGACTTGACGCTGCTCACGATGTCGCTACACCTAATCAGGAGGCTCAGCATTTGGTTGGCGAAGTCTCCGTTCGGGTTGCCTCTTTCCTCCACCTCGCCTCCGTGCTGCCTGTAGTTATGCGGCTGCGGGTCGCTGGATTGCGCGGCCACCGGGCCGCGGGCTTCGTCCCTATTGAGACTGCCACGATGTGGCGGGGGCGGCGCAAGTGCCCGATCGGACACGCGAAGCGAGGGTGGTGGCGGAATTGAGACGGATGAAAAGGATGAATGGGGAGGAGGTGATGGATGGTAAGGGTTGTGTATCAGCCGAGAAGGGTATGATTGAGACTGTGCGGATGATGGTGGTGGCGGTGGCGGAGGAGAAAGGAAAGTAACGGACTTGGGAGTCTTACTGATGACGGTCGCTACTGGAGGAAGAGAGGTTGAGGGTGCATCTGCATTGCTACGGCCATTGCCGGCAACCACCACGGGTGGCTCCGCCTTGCCGTCGACGTTGTCCAACATGAATTTTACGCGGGGAGACTCTCTGCTGCCCGTGGCGCCGCCGCCCGCGCCAGCCTCGTCGCTGGATTTCTTCAGAATAGATTTGAGCTGACCGGCAGGCGGAAGAGCGAAAGAAACGCTGCCGCTGCTTGCCCCGCTTCCAGGCCTGACGAATTGGGGGCCTTCGGACCTCTGCCCGGCGGCGTCGGAGGCTGGCTCTGGCACCAGCGGCGCGTCGGCGTCGCGGAGGTAGTAGTGGACCTTCACCTGGCCGAACATCTCGTTGCTCCTGGCGTGGTTGAGCGCGGCCTCGGCATCGGGCTTGAACTTGTACACCACCTTGCAAGTGTTGGATTTCCAGTAGACGCGGAATCCGGAGAGTTCAAGCGGCCCGAACCGGGCGAACTTGGCCTTCAGGGAAGCCACCGATGGCAGGGTCGTCCGTGGTGGGAACTTCATCACGAGGGTGGTGGGCGAGGGTGCCCGCGGCGGCGGCGGCAAGGGTTCTTGCTTCTTGACCGGCTCTGCCGCCTTGTTGTTAGGTTTCGCCGGCCCCACGGACACTGATGCCGCTGCGCTCGGCTGTTGCTGCAACTGCGCATCGGGTACCTTTGGGATGATGGTTGCCTTCTTCTCACCTGCCAAAGCCTTGAGCTTCTCCATCTTCTTCTGCTTCTTTGCGCTCATCTCTTCTTGTCGATCAGATGGGGTTCGTTTGCGTCCAGCCACGGTGGGATCATCAGGCCTGAAACTGGCTCTCGGCGGTTTCGGGATGGAGGGCGACGCTCTCTCATCCTTGGCGGCCTTCGACGGAGCAACCTCAGCAAGTGCTGCAATGGGCTCATGCGGCGGCCGAGCAGCTAATGATTTGCCGGCTTGGACGTCCGGCGCTTCAGCCTCGCTGGCCGGCGGAAGGGCCAAGCTCTTCTGATAGACCAGAGACCGGAACCTGAGGAAAACATGGAGCGCGACCCACGGGGCGTCGCGGTCCATTCCATAGAAAGGATCCAGCGCTAGCTCTTGCAAGTCACTCACCAGCTCGGGCAGCTGCAGGGTACGGGAACTCAAGTCGATCTGGGGAAGAAGAATAGCAGAAGCATAGGGCTCCATGGCGCGTGCAACCCCATCTCCCCTTCTCAGCGACTCCCCTTCGACGCTAACGGGCTTCCCTGCTGATCTCCCATGAGGATCCTCGACCTTGGTGGACACAGGCAGTCCAATCCCACCGCTCCGTTCCTTTTTCTTCTTCTTCTTCTTTGTCACGTCGGCAGCAGTGCCGTCAGGTCCCACGGAGCTACCACCATCCTCACGCGGGCGCTTCTTTACCTTCTTCATGATTCCACCAGTAACCTTGGCATCCTTGGACTTCCATCCTTCGGCAGGTCGAGCCAACAGTCCCGCCCTATACCCGTCCTTAACCTCGGCAAGTACATGAGCAGCGGCGACAGCGGGGTCTACCTTTCCGAATTCAATCTCACCCAGCTGCGATGCTGCTTGTCGAGGACTAACAACAATGGGAACGTCCACGGCCACCGGCAAGGTTTTCTGCTCCGGTACCGGTCTATCCCCGCCGGTATCTCGAGAGACTTGCGGCGGAAGCTTGTCATCGGCGGAAGCAACGACAGTAGGGGCTCTCTTCTGAAGCACGTAGTCACCGAGGTTGGAGCCGCCCGCCGCCGAAGCCGGAGCGTACGAGGCGTCCTGGAAGACGAGGGTGGGCTGGACGTGAGGGGCATAATGGGCGGAGATCGGCTGCTGCGGGGGCAAGAGGTTGTAATAGCTGCGGAAGGGGTGGGCGGGGGAGGGGAAATCGGGAAGGGAAGGCTTGGGAGGGCCGACGCGGGTGCTCGGCGTCTCCTGTTCGTCCCTCCGTTTCAGGACGTACTTGTTCTTCTTCGCAGATGATGGGAGCTTGGCCGCTTTGGGCGCAAGCTGCTTAGCATTGGAGGAGATCTTTTTGTGGCGCAGCGGCTCGGCAACCACCAGTGGACCGCTCAGAGGAGTCGCTGGGAAACAATAACATTTAAAAAATTAATAATAATTAGATCAATTTGACTATTAAAAAATAATTATTAATTAATATAAATAAAAAAATGTAGAGAGTTTAACCGATACAAACAAGAATGGAGATTTTTACTGCTAGAAGGTAAAGTTTGATGAAGACCCACGTGGGGCCACCTCGATAGATATTCCCCCTCTCGGCGGGGGGGTGGGAGGACGGGACCATCAGAGGGCGTCATCCCATCCCAATGCCCATTATTACACTTTGACCTGATTTATAGCGTGTGGTGGGCGGTACACGGAAGGTGTCCACGGAAAGCTGGCGGTGTGTTCCAAGTGCTGGGGATAAGATGTCACATGCCGTCGAGCATGGCAATATGACAACGGTACCAAGAATATATAATGGCTGATGGGGTGTCCGGATAAGGGATTTTTTCTGGCCAAAGGGTAGCTGAAGTCAACACAAAGAAACGATCCCCGCGTATCAGACTGGTACTTTTAACAAACAGCAGGCGGGCAAGGCATAGGAGACCAGTCGCGCCTACCCTCTCGGTGGACCCTTCAGAAGTCATACAGGTAGAATGCAAGACGAGCCCTCCAAAAGACACCCCCCATCTTAGCGTGTTACTAATCTCTTCCTCAAACACATTTTGGTAATGAACTTTCAAGTTGCTCTCTCTGCCTTCAATCAAAATTTATTTTTACCATCCTAAATCGTGCCAACGTCCTAACAATAAATCAGATGTCCACTACAAATTCTAACTTCTGGGCATGACATAAAAAAACACCAAAAATTCTTCTGTTCAATGTCCTCCTCGTTTTGTATAAGGATATCAAAGTCAAATCATTTCTTTGGATATTTAATACAATTGCCCAGTGGTGATCACCAGCAGTACTAATTACAATTCCACAAAACCCTGGAATCGGAACATGGGGATTACCACAATGAGTATCCTCGAATCAACCTTTCCATCACTTAAAACTTCACAATCAAGTGGCTTCACTCGCTACATCCAAACACTCGAGACATAAAGCTACAAATCCATGCTCAAGCCAGCCATATCCAGTAAAAGAATACTTCGCAAGATCTATAACTTCCCAAAGCCAGGACTCCATGTGAATTCGGAATACGAGGGGCAACAATAGTGCATGCTGTTAAAATGGCAACTCTGCAGCTCTTTTTTTAAGTATAATGATGTGACAGCATAAACACAACATCCAGATTTGCAAGAAAAAATGGACATATTTCCGAGGGACTAAAACAATGATGTGGTTGACAATAGATATAATAAATTTCAACTCAATGGTCAATGGACAATCCAAAAGGAATTTTCAAAAGGTTCATACATGAAAAACCAGAGTTGTAAGGCTACACAACCAAGCATAACCTTTCCTGACAGGAGTCTCTGTCGCTTCATCCTCTATTACCCCAGTCCTCTCCATCAGTTCATTCTTTCGCACTTCTTGTGTCGTAAAGAATGGACACGACCCTCTCATCAGAAAACCAATTTGAAAAGAGAAATTCTTTCGCACTTCTTATTTGATAACAAAGCCTTACATCAGAAAACCAATTTAAAAGCAAACGGGCACTCAAAAAGACGAGAAAACCTAGTTTTTTTAATCACAAGCTGGTATATGGAACAAGTGCAAAATATGCATAAATCATAACTTGATAAAAGATGTAGAACAAAGAAACTCCCAACCATGAAAGAGTGATGAAGTGGGAGTTCTATCTGTGCCTTGCCAATTTAAAAGACTTGTGCTGGTGGGGTGACCACTACACGGACTTAAACATTTGACATGATCACCTTAAAATGCCTATACCACAATTATATCTGAATCCAAAAAAGTAGTTGGGACTTCAGCATCAGTAAATCCTAAGGACGTTATTAATTTAAGAAAGATTATCAAAATGGCATGCCAGACATCGAAGAATGAGCAAGGATTTCCAGCATAGAGAACCAAATGACTTGATGTGATTTTGATTACCAACTCAAACATCGATGTTATCAGCAATCAGTTCGCACAATTACTTTGAAATCAATTTTGGTGCTCAAACATCATTTCATTCTAATGTTTCACACTGCAATGATTGCCAGACTTTGAAGCAAGAGCCTACTGAATAACAAAATGTGGTTTCAAACTGGAACTCTATATATTTGTTGTTATCAACAATCAGTTTAAATCAAATGAGTGATTCTAAATCTTTTTTCTATTGTTCAAACCTTGTCTGCATACTAAGGTTAGAAAATCAAATTATTTAGTTTATCCTAACATATAGAAAGCCAAATCACAATGAGAGCATGATAATGAAAGAAAATTGAGGCCATGTCAAGAATTCCCGGCACATCTATTGTATTCCAAAACAAACTGTTAGTGATGAAACACATGCTAAACAACCACACACTTGACGTGATTCTTCGGTCAATGATGAAGATTACCAGTATCATGCAGTTATCCAATTTGAAATATAGATAATATCTCAGTGACAACATAAAAACACAGAAACATAAAGGCATGCAATAGTTAATACCTCGGGGAGCAAATCTTTCAGGCTGATCTGACAACGACCCAGTATGTGAAGATGGCCGTACTGGCTCTACCCCAAATGCTTGTGCATAGGTCTCATCAAACTCCTCAAACACTGCTCTCCGGTATGCAAACATCATCGCAATGTTTTTAATCTGATCTATACTAGCTTGGTCACCTGCCAGAGGATCCAAGGCTGTCTGAAGCACAAAGGCGAGCGCCTTCTCAGGTGAAAACTTGTCCCTCGTGCTGTTGATTTGCTTTGATGAGTAAACACCCCCTGGCTCAAACCCTGGAACATCCACATAGAAGTATCCTGGGACACGGGCAGGCCTGATGTTGACTGTGTTCCGGCAGTAGCAAGTCACAGCAAGAGCCTCTCTCCGGCTAGTTTCGTCAGCTGCCTCTTCGACAGCCTTGACAAAAGGCCGCAAGGTGGTCTGCTTGGACTTCTCGGCATAGTGAGGATCAAAAGGGATGAGCTCCGCAGGATCAAACCAACCGTAGCTGCTATCCCCAAAGAAGGCGACCAAAACATGGCCCTCTCCCTTTGTCCGTCGAACTGACGGCGACGCAAACGCTTCGCTGAAGATGTGACCAGGCCACCATGGGTGCGATTTTACCTTCCCCCACACCATGTCACCCAGTTCGAACCCATTCATCCAGTTCCCCACTGCCCCGTGCGGAATCCTAACCCCATCTGAAACCTCAGCCTCATCCGAAAGCCCGTCCTCGTCGAAATCCCTCCCTTCCTCCTGATCAGCGACAAGGATCTCAGCTCCGGCATCAGCGGCAGCAGAAACGCCTTCCCCGACATCAGATTCGAGAACCCTAGCTTCACTCATCGCGGCCTCGGCATCTGCCGGGGCATCCTTTCGAGGTCCAGACAGATCCGCTACGCCTCGCTCCAAAACCGTACCGCCGACCTCGCTTTTTAGCTCCACGGGATCGAGCTCCATCGAAACCCTAGATTCATCAGAACCATGGCCGACCACGTCAGCAGCCGCCTTGTCGCCAGCCATTGTCCCTTCTTCCGGGTTTCCCATCCCAAAGGAGGGATCAGCGGAGCTACGGCCGATGTCGCGCTCGTTCATGACAGAGATCATGGCCAGATCGGAGCAGAGAAAATCGAAGCCCTGCAAAATGAGCGACAGGAAGCGGCACAGACGAACCCTAGGGGTCCAAGATCGAAGAGCACGCCATATAGCGAGGTAGAAAACTGCAGGGATCGATCGCCAGGAAGAGGGCGAGAAGCAACCCTAGAACAAGAGGGGGAGAGAGAGTCGGAATGCGAGTCGGATGAGGCGCCTCCCGTGAAGCCAGGGGTTGTGTACGGGAAATGTAATGGAAACCTCCATCAGACGGTTACAAGAAAGCCCTGCGAGGCCATCCAACGGTCGTGGATTCTCCAGGTGGGGCGTATGGAGGCTCTTCACCGGCATTCCCGGGTATGGACACCGTTAACACGTGAGAGTCCTCACTCCACCTGACCAAAAAATTATGAGGATTTAATATAACGGTGATTTTTCGAAAAAAAAAGGTAATTCTTTTTTATTTTTTTCACAATATATTTTTTTATTTTTCGAAAAAAGGTAATTGTTCTTTTTCTCTTTATAATATTTTTTAGTATTACTAAAAAAATTATAACTCAGTATAAAGACACCATAATATTTTTTTTAAGAATTATAAGTATATTTATAATATTTTTCTTAAAAAATATTTGTAATATTTATAAATGTTGTTTCAGTCTATTTTATTATATTATAATGTTTTATAATAGAGTTATAGTGTTTTTGAAAATGTGTCAAAAACACTATAACTCATATAGAAGTCAAATTATTTAAATGTTTATTTTCTTAAACTAAAATTATTTTTAAAATAAAATATTTTTATTTAAAAAAATATTCATATAATTTAAAGTTTTTCCAGTATTTTTGACATATTTTCAGAAACATTATAAAGAAGAGACAATGGATTGTAAAAATATTAGAAAAAAAATTATAGACATTGCTTATTTATTCTTATTAAAAAAATTAGAAAAACATATATGATTCATAAGGAAAATTATTTATATTTTTTTTTACTATGTTACAATGTTTTCTGAAAATATTATAATGTAATAGAAAATACTGTAATTGGGGATAAAAAAAAGTGGATAGGTGATTAAATGTCAAATCAATGATATATTTGAAATTAGAGAAAAAAAGGGGACAGTAATAGGAAAAAAAAAAGAGGGTATCTTTTGAGCAAAACATAAAAAGAGAGATTTTTTCTAATAAATTATCTTTAACATATTTTATTTTAAAAAAATATTTGGTGATATAAAAATAAAATAAAATAAATAATATAAGTGCTATATTGATCTATTTAGAATAATATGTGCTAACATGACATTGTTCCCTTTTCATTACATACATGAATATTTTTTATATTTTTTTATTTATGTGTGAAAATATTTAGTTCATCCTTTTTTCATCTCATACATGAATATTCTTAACTTTTTTTTTATTCATATAAGGATAAATCTTCTCTTTACTTTTCATTATTCAAATTTTATCCATATCTTTCTATCTCTTTATCTTATATGTGAATCTTTCTAATATTTTTTTCTATTTATGTTTTAGAAAGACTTAATTCATCTTTCTCCATCTTATACATATGAATATTTTTAATATTAAAATTTAAACTTATAGTTAACTTAATTCTTAGTATATATAAACTTTGATCAAAATAATATAGCAAGTAATTATTCTTTAAAAGATTTACTAATAAATTAGTCTCTAAGAGAAAAAGAGATCTCCTAAGTGGTATCCACAAATTTAAATTTAATATTAATACTTGAAATTTTTATCAACTAAATTAGCAACACATATTGTTACTTTAGACTTTTATTGCCTGATGTTGAAGCTTGTCTTAATTCTAGTGTCAAAGATTCAAAAGGTGGCCCTATCAATTACAGTGGAATCTGACCTAACCAAATCCATCCAAATTTTAAATGAGTAGAATCAAAGACTCAAAAAGAGGAGAATGGATTAAAACTAATAGTCTAAAGAACTATATAGAGAGATATTTTTATACTGAGGTAATCCGAAACATTAGCGTGTCAATTGTCCCAATTAACGTTTTGGATTAGTAAACATTATTATAGGTTGCGGGACCCACTGGGAGAGGTGGTGACCGGCCGCAGGATCTCGAACCGACGGCCGAGATCACTGGTCGCCTCCGACCTTTTTACTCCCTTCCGTCAACTAAGAACCTTAGAAAAGGAAGGAGGGCGTGTTAATGTTTATGCGACATCGTTTTCCGTTTTTGTCCTCTCTCTCTCTCTCTCTCTCGCTCGCTCTCATCGTCCCCTTTCTTTTCCTCCCTTTTCGTCGCCTTCCGGCTCTCTGCTCTCCTTTTTCCTCTCCTCCGCCTCCTCTGGTCTCCTCTGCTTGGATCGATACGATGCCGTGGGATATACGGTATGATCTATAGCCCCTTTCATTGGGTCCGAGGTATCGTATTTGGGAATCTTGAAGTCTTTTGCTTGATCGGAGGTCGGCTTTCTCAGATCCGGTTCCTTGGTCGGTTCTTCTGGTTGATCAGATGGGATTCTTTCTATTTCTTGGATTTCGATCGATATCGTAGTGCGTCTTGGATGAGGTGATTGGATTTGGAGGTCGGGACGATTTGGAAGCGGCTGTTCCGGTTGGGATTGTTAGAGAAGTGTTTTTGGGGGTGGGATTTGAGTGGAGACTTGTCTTTAATCTTTCAGCGGGATTTTGGGAGATTTGATGCTATTTTGGGCGTTTCTTTGCCTCCTGGCTTGGGATGTGTGATCGCCGGGGGGGGTCCTCTGCGCGTGTTGTGGAGGATCCCGTTGCAGGAAGCAACGTACAATTAGGGCTGTGATCTGTTTTATCGTGCTATATTTTCTTACTTTGGTATTAGTTGGTGGTTGTTTTGACCTAAGGCCGGGGATTACCCCCTGGTTAGGAGGAGAATAGGTTAAAGGTTGTCTTTCTACATTGGACGAGTTCGTTTGAGGCATTCGGGCAATATGTTCTCTTCGGGCACCGAATTTTTGCAAGAGGTAGCTGGTGTTTCCGGGTCTGCGCTGGTGCCCACACGATTCGTATGGCCTTACGGCGGGAGGAGGGTCTTTCTAACTGGCTCTTTTACAAGGTCGGTTTTGAGTTCTTTCCTTTTTACATCTGTTAATCACCTTTATGCTGTTATTTTATTTTTAGTAGTTAATCACCTTTTTTATTTACAAGGTATAAATCATTGTCTGTTTATGATTTTAGATTACAAGTCTAGATTACGTTGTTGTGATAGAAATAAAATCTAGATTATGTTGTATTGAAGCAAATTGAAAGTTTATCCAAACAAGGAGTCTGGTATGTTATCTATGCTCAGAATCAGCTATCAGATTACTGTTTTCATATAATTGGTCTTTATTTTGTTTTGCCATTGATTAATTAAGTAAAAAAAAGATGAACATACATATGCCACTCAAACATGTCATTGCTTAGACAAATGATATGTTGATTAAAGTACCATTCCATCAATTCAATAGAACTATTTGACCCCACATCCAAAATAACTCATAAACAGCCATCGTTTCGAATTTGCAAGTGATCCTTAATATTTCTGTGACCAATTTGTTCATATATCGGTGATGCTTTAGGGGGTAAAAAAATAAAAAGCAACGTATGTCCTGAGGGTGGTTGATATATGGTTGGTGTGGGAAATTGATATCAGGTGAAATGCAGACTCAGCTCATGATACTCCTGTTTCTCCATCTAAGCATGTCATATGATATAGTTATTTGGTGTTTGTGGTTCATTTAGTTTACTGCATGCCTATAACTTTAGCTTACAAGTTCGTAACTGCATGCATCAGGTGGTCCGAACACTTACCTATGTCTCCTGTGGAGGGTTGTCCTACAGTGTTTCAGGCTATTTGCAGTCTAACACCAGGGTTACATCAGGTACATTCTGGGTCTATTCCTGTTCTCATTGAATGCTGCTTTTAAAATTTGCTTTTACAATGGACTCCACTTTTTGCATGACATGCCTTAGTCTGATCTCTTTTAGCCATCAGTCCTAGGTTCTTTTTGGATGTTTATTTGGTAATCAATTTGCTCATAGTTTTTTTTTTTTACTCGTGTATCATCTGGAACAAGTGGGGCAGTCAGGAGCCACACATTTAATCATGGGCTTTTATATGCATGAACTCTTAGCAAACCCTTTCTACTTTATATGAAATGATCCGTGACATAAGTTATTGTTTTGATATTTACAATTTGTCATGTTACATGCAGTACAAGTTTTTTGTTGATGGAGAGTGGAGGCACGACGAATGCCAACCTTTTGTCACAGGAAACGATGGGATAGTTAACACTATCTACTTGACTAGGGAGCCTAATCCTGTGCCTGCACTATCAAGCCCTGGAACTCCTAATAGCAGAATGAGCATGGATATAGACCATGAAGCTTTTCAGCATGTGGTAAGTGTTGTTAACAAGTTTTATTGCATGCAATATTATACATGAAGACTAATAAAAAAAGCAGCATCATAGAATTTCACTGGAAGTTTTTGTTAGACATGATGTAGCACCTGTATGAAATTAAAACTTGCTTTTTTACTTAAATTTATGATGAACCGAGGACAAAGAACAAATAGTTTCATATGGTTGTGCTACAAGTTTTGTTAGGTAAGTTATACCAGTTGTATTAAGATAAACAATCAATCTCCTTATGATGAACTAACTAGTTAATATCAATTATATAATGGCATTGTCATACTCACTGTTATATCTTTAGGTTCAAAAGAATGTGTGATGTCCTTATGTTGGTCTTAGGCCAGCATTGGTGGTACCATGCTAAGCTGGTTTGCTTGACGAGCATGTGCTTGGTCACATGCCGAGGTACATTAGTGAAGTCAACAGGATCTTGTTTGGTGTCTTATGTCATACTATGTTGTGCATCTTTGACTGTCTTGTGCTTAGCATGCATGACATAGGAAGATGCACTTTTAAACCATACTTGCAACTGACATCATCAAAGTGAAGGAAACTGTGGACGATCCGTGTCTCTTCTTACTGTACTCGTGTTTCTTTGTTTTTTAATGTAATGCCAGATAGCTTTTACCATGCAATCTGATGTTTTACATGCTTTCCTTTTTACCTTAAAAATGAAACAATCTTGTGCAGATAATCACACTAAGAGCATGTGTAACCACACAAACAACAGGACTTGATGTCCTAACCTATTGAGTGTGCACACAATGCCTTAACCACTATGTCTTTTTCTCAGATACAAAAGTTTACTGTCCCCTTATGTTTACACAACCATACATACCTGATGTTGACAACAAGACTTGAACCTTCGGCCACTTAAGACTTAACTAGGCATACAATTAGGTTCTGAACCAGTCTTTAAAATGATCTTAAAACCTAGTTCGACATCGACTATTACCCAATTCCTCTTTCACATTATAGTTCAGAGTATTAAGTCAAAGTTAAATGTTCCGAAAGTATCAAAGTATATCAAGGATGATAATCTTGTTGGATTACAAAAATGTTGCACAATTTCTGCGAACATTTTCATAACCAAAGTAACTTCTTAAACATTTATTTTTAGCAAATAAAAGATTTGTTATTTGTCTCGAAAATCTCTATGCTACTGAACTGTAATTTCACCTCAATGATTGATTGACTATGTGCTGTTTTCATGTAACTCTGTTTGGTCATTAGGTGCTTGGTCATTTTCTTTTGTTTAAGGTCTCTTTTTTGCAGTAGCAATGTCATCTTCTTATCTTCAATTTTTTGTGTTGTAGATTTTGTCAAAAATCATGATAGTTTTCTGTACAGGTAAGATGTAACAATAAAATCATCCTATAAGTGGGCAAAACAGTTGGTGGTTGCAACATACCTCCATGGTTCCCAGCACCATGCTGAATTTCCTAGTCGCAGAATTATGACTCGGTTGTGGCCAAGTGCATCTTTGACGTACAGCCTTTGAGCACACTTGGAAACATTCCCTATTACTGATGGGATCTTGCAAATTTTAACTAACGTAAAGGGGGAAAGAACAAGATTGTTTTTGGTAAATTAAGTTCAATTCGTTAACTCTGTAGTATTAGCAAGCATGTGAACATCTTTTCTAGAGCAAGATGACAAATTATATGAACTCACCTATATCTTCCAAATTTGTTGAGGATCAGTTCTAGTTTTTTGGCTTTGGGTATCTTTTATGTTCAAGTTTGCAACTAATTTAGAGACCAAAACTGCTCCTATATTGATTAAGGGAAAAACATATGATGATTGCTCAAGCTAACAGGATAACTTTATCTACACCTATCTGCTATGACTTCTGTGTTATCTGATGTTTATATGAACTGTCAGTTTGTTTTTCTCAAGTTTATAGTAATTATTTTGTAATGAACTCTTGCCGACACATTTTCTTGTCTTTGTAATGTCTGATAATAATTATACATTGTTAGCCTTGCATTTATCAAAATTAGTCTGGGTGATCTTCTCCAAACCTTACGTTGGTGGGAGTTTCATGCATTGAGCTACCTTTTTTTTGTCAAAAGGAATCTAGATAGCAATGTAACACATTTTATGCTTAATTTTCCACTCTTCAACGTCAACTATGTTTTTCTGACTTAATTATGAAAGGCACATCAATTAGGAAGATCTTTTTCTAATCAAGAAATACCGAGTGCAATATGCCAACATTCTTCTAGAATATGTATATTTTTCATACAAGCTGACTGCTGCATCTAATTGTCATCAATTAATTGTTTTGGTCTTTTAATAGCCCAAAGTTATTTGTTGCACCAAAGCAGGTGGCAGTGTCAGATGGTACCATGCAGGACACTGCTCTTAGGATATCAGAGGCTGATATAAAGATATCTCGTCATCATATTTCTACATTCTTGTCTGCACATACAGCTTATGATTTGCTTCCTAACTCGGGAAAGGTACAAATGCTTAATCTTTTATAATAGCGTGGACATTGTTATGCATAATATATAATTCTGGTGAAGTTTCCATTCATTTGTGTGTTAAATTTCAGGTCATTGCTCTTGATGTTAATTTGCCTGTGAAGCAGGCTTTTCATATCCTTTATGAACAGGTACTTCCTTTAATGTTGAGCTGTCATTTCTATTTTTGAAATTCAACAAACAATGCTGAGGACTCAATTTCACATATTATCTTTTGATCATTTTGGATATGCAATTAATCAGGCAGGACTAACTCAGTTCAGTGTTGTCAAAAGTGCCAAGTGCTAAAATGTGCCAAGGTTTCAAAATGTTCAAGGCTTGGCACTTTCCCTAGCGAAGCGAGACTAGGCTCACACGAGCGAGTCGCTCACATCATTTCATATTCATATTCATAAAATATAGTTAAGGATAAAAATAATTATTAAAAATAAAAATTAGATAACATATGAGTTTCACGTCATTTCATATTCGTAATATTACTGTTAAAACATTGGAATTGCATATGTTTAACCGCTAAAATAAAGCTGCTACCCATAGTTACCATGATTTAAGATCCTAAGACTACCATGACAATCCAAATGACAAACACTAACAGTCCAATAATTCAACACTCAAGAGCGAGGCTATACTAGTGGAGTCTGACCAAGTTCAAAGATGATGACGGAGAATGGAGAATACACTTTTGTGGTGGTGCCCCTCGATTGGCTGTCTAGTTGAGTTCAAATGTATCTGAATCCAACATTGTCTCATTGAATGCTGAGGCAGGGGATGGTGGTTCATAGTAGGGGAGACAGGGGGTGGGTGGCGGTTATGAGACATAGGTGGCAGTGAGGTGGGTGGCAGTTGAGAGCAAGGGGTGGGTGGCCCTGCATTGCTTGGAGATAGACAGAGATATTAATGCGGGCAGAGGCAAGGGGGGTCGGGGGTGGCCCTACACCACTAGGAGGGAGGAGCGGGGGGAGAGAGAGCTGAGATCGAGCGAGAGATAAGGGGGAGGAAGAGAGAGAAAGAGAGAGCTGAGAGTGGGGAAAGGCAAGAGGGTGGGGGCGCCTGCATTGGGGAGGAAAGAAAAAGGGGAGGGGGTGAGGGGGAGAGAGAGAGATCAGAGTGAGGGAGAGAGAATGGGGGGAGGGGGCCTACATCATGGTTGAAGAGATGAGTTTGTTGGAGAAAGGAGGCAGCGTTCACGATTGCAATCGTCGGGTGACGTCGAAGGAGGGTTGTTGGGTGGAGACAACATATGAGATATACCGATAATGTTGGAGAAGGTCGTTGGGGGGAGGAGGCGGTATTCGCGAGAGGGGAGGTTGTTCAGTCATCTGACAACGTCAAAGGAGGAGCTCTCAGCTGCAAGAGGGTCAATTAGGGCTCGCATGAGAACATGGGCCATCAAGAAATCTAGCTAATTTACTTGATAGAGTCAAACCACTTGGCTTGGTCTAGGTTGAACTCAATATAGGAAGGCAAAAGGAATCTAATCAATCGATCGACCCAAAGCATTTGGCTAAGTTTGGATTGGACTCAATATAGAGAATTTGACTCAATGCAATTGGGTCAATCCAAGCAAGTGCCTAGGCCATTGGGCTCCCAGGAGGCACTCGCCTAGGCGACACCCAAGCCTAGGCGTCTTGCCTGAGTTGCCATGAGATGCTTGGGCCTCACCACGTCCCAACACACATTAACATTTTTTATGTCTTTGATGCTTTGGATTTTTTGTTTACTATATTAGCATTTTGGTAGTTGAAGGGCTAATACTTAAACTAGAAGCCATTAAAACTGTAAGTTAAACTGAAACCCTCCAATAATATTTAATTATGCTTGGGGATATATAGAAGCACAATCAGTTACAGAGGACTTTTGTGTGTCAATGCTTTGTGGTTTGCAATTTTGTGTTCCATTATGGGTTTGGACTGGTAAGGTACTGGTTTGTGTACCGAGTGTCGAAAAACCTAAAAGAACTGAAAAAACAAAAAAGAAGAAACCGCTCGGTATTTCCTCTGTGTATTGGTTGATACCAACCCTATATTGAGCATACCAGATGGTACAAGACCTATACCGCCTCGTATAGATGCAGTACCGGGTGTACCACCCGGTTGACATCAGTCCATGTACTGGTAACCTATTGAACCAATAAATACTATCTATACCAGGACATACCATACCATGTGTAGTGTGCCTTTTCACATATCATTATCTTTCCAAATTATGGTAGTCTGGGAAAAAAAATTATATGCTTAACTGTGTATCTTTGATTCTGCAGAACCTTTGTGATTTCCATTGCAGTTCTTTTACCACTGAAAAACATAAACATTATCCTGTTAATTCTTTCAATTACTTCTGTATTAGTCTTTTTTTTCTTTTTCTCAAGAATTATTTTTTCCTGAAGTTTCTGAAATAAATTGATTTTCAGGGAATTCCTGTGGCTCCACTATGGGACTCTATTAGGGGTCGATTTGTCGGAGTCCTCAGTGCATTGGATTTCATTTTAATTCTGCAGGAGGTGTGTAAATGATGTATCATTCACCTACTCATAGCATATTCCATTCATTATTTGAATATAGTTTGAATGATCATTATGATTAAAGTTAGCTATGGATCTTTAATTGTATAGTACATTCTAAACATGATCTGATTTTGTATGAATAATATTATGTATCTAATAATTAAATATCTGGCTAGAGTATTATTGTTTCCATAAGCTATTGTTAATAAAAAAGATTAAGGGTAATCCTTTTAATAAAAAAATATTCTTTAAATGTGAATCCTAACAGCTAAACTAACTTATGGATTATGAAAGAATAAAATAAGCAACCACTGTGAAAAGGTATTCTTTGTCATTTCCAATTTTAGATAGTCTGTGGTGGGCCATAGGGGCCTTACCTCTTGAACTCTTCACTTCCTCATCCTCTTCCTTAGCCTTCAAGCTTATAGGAGACTATTGATGGCAATGGGAAATATTCTGCCTGCTCTAAGAACACTTGTAGGTGATAAGTGCAGAATGCTGTCAAAATCATGGTTAATTATTGTTCTGATGATGTAGATTGAGGGAATAACAGTGGTGATAATGGTGGTTGGCTGGTTGGGCCAAGATCTATTTTTTTTCCTGTGAAAATGCTTGTCTGCAGATGGTTATTGACTGATCCATTTGTTCACTTTTTATTTTTTTTAAAATGCCACTTTCGTCTGACATTTAAAGAATATGCAATTTTGCATTTATATCCACTAAATTGTACTGTATTTTCTTTAACTAGTCGAAAGCTTACAAATATATGCTCTTCAAGCGAATGGTATTTAGTTTTTCTTTTCCCTTTTGTCTTGTCTCTCTTGGCATATGTATGTTTTATCATAGACTATAAACCTTTGGTCATCTGCAGCTCGGGAATCGTGGCTCGAATCTAACAGAGGAAGAACTCGAGATACACACAATATCTGCTTGGAAAGAGGGAAAGCATCAAACGTATGGTCAGTTAGATGAGCATGGGAGACCACTTCGAAGGCGCATAGTGCATGTAAGCTCCTATTTAGCACTGCCCCTCAAGATCGAGACTTCAGTTTCTTATCTGCATGTTGACAATTTTATTAAGTCCCTACTGGCTTGGTCTTGTTTCTCCAGCAAAATAATGTGCTGTTTTTGAAATATTTATAACTCTTTTTCCTTGTAAGTTTAATATCTTTCTGTTACCCTTAATGTTGTATTTTATATATTGAAATATCAGATCAGTTTCACCCTGAATGTTATTCCTTATCTAGGCTGGTCCTTATGATTCCTTGAAGGATGTAGCTCTAAAGATTCTGCATAATAAAGTATCTACTGTTCCAATTATCCGTTCATCAGCTCAAGATGGTTCATTTCCGCAATTGTTGCATCTTGCTTCTCTTTCAGAAATTTTAAGATGTAAGTCATTCTTCTTTGTGGTGTTTGGCTATGCACAATCATAATTTCCCTTTGACAGTCTCACTATGGATTTTTGTATAATCTTTTGTTTTGGTTATCAATCTCATGCCTAACAGTTCCACTTTCTGTGCTTTCAGGTATTTGCAGACACTTCAAACACTCTTCAAGTTCTTTACCTATTTTACTACAACCAATTTGCAAATTTCCTTTGGGTACTTGGCTACCAAGAATTGGGGATCAAAGTGGCCGTTCGATAACCATGTTAAGAGCAAATGCATCACTCAGCTTAGCCCTTTCTTTGTTGGTTCAAGGTGGACTCTTGCCATGGTGCTATTTTGTAAAAGTTGTGAAATCTGCTCTTTTTGCTCAAGCTCTGTCTAATATATGGTTTTTAAGTGATGTCTCATACTATTCTTATGTGTTTGGTTGTTTAAAAGTAGAAATTTTGGTTGCTGTGGTTTCTTATATTTTTCTTAAATGTTGAAGGTTTAATCATTCTTGGAAACTAGCTTATACCGAGCAGTTGATTACATGGGTGTTTGGCTAGAAATCTAGCTTATAGTCATACAAGTTTATATGTAGGTTTGTGCATGCGTATTGACACATGAAAGGGAAAAAAGAGAGTTTGACTGTCACATGTCAGCACCATGCTTCATGTTACCCCTTATATGTAGTGTGATAGATGGACAGTTCAAAAGATTAATAATTCTATTGATATATATATGATGCGAGGATGCATGACTTCTAGCATCAAGTCGAATCTATCCATAGGGCGAATAACATAAGTGAAATTTGTGATGCCAAGTTGGTCGACGTCATGGTCAAATTATATGTTTTACGTGGTTATACATGGACTATGAATCACTACTGTGAAGCTCTACTTTAGGAGGAAAGATTCTGAGAAAACCTCTTAGTTTGTGGTTGACTTTTGTGATACTTAAGGCAACAGCAGGGACCATGTAGAGTCATAGACTAGAGTGGCAAACACATATAGTTTGTGCATGCTAGGTTAGTTGGTTAATAAGGTGACACCGGGAGAGAGTTTATCTTTCACAGAATGGACATGAATTAAGAGATCAACCCTTCAAATTTTATTTCTACAAGTCCTGTGCTGAGAAGGGCAAAATAGCTACAATGACAGTTGTGTGACATGCAGAGTTACTGAGTTTTTTTTGCTGGAGGTTAGGAACTAACTGAGCATTATTTGCTTTGGATGCCAAAGTAGTCGATGTTTATTTAGAGGTCTTTGTCCGCTCCTGTGTTATAATTTCTAGCTGCTTAGGGTAACTAAAAAATCATGCTAGTTTGGTCTTCCTCTAGTGCTTTACATGCTAATAAGCTGGGAGCACATTCAAGTTGTCCACGGTGCTAGGGCTAGATCAATCGAGCTGATAAAAATTGATCTTGATGATTGGGCCACATATATTTTGTTTGATTTTTATAATGTGGTTTCATCTTCTTCAATATTTAACAGACACAAAGGCATACAATTATGATATATGCTTGGTGTTAGTGCTTCTCAATATGTGAAGATATTATATTTTATCATCTAGGTTATTAACGTTCTTTTTCTCTTCCTTCTATTCAACCTTCAATTAAAATTGTGTCTCGGTAGACATCAATTTGTTTTATACTTTGTATACACATCATGTGCATACCAAAATCTTATGAGTTTAAAATCGGTTTCCTACAGCTGAAGTTAGTGCAATACCAATAGTTGATGAAAATGACTCTTTGGTGGATACATATTCCAGAAGGTATGCTGGATTGCCAGTTTTGTATTTTCAGAATTAATGCTTTATTTTGGGTGGACTTTATGTAGTTTGTCATACTTCTATCTACAGTGACATAACAGCATTAGCTAAAGACACAGTTTATGCAAAGATGCATCTTGATGAAATGAGTATTCATCAGGTAAGTTGTCTAGAACTCCATTCTTTTTTATTAAAAGAATTACACACAAAGATTATGTTTTTTTCCTAATTTCAAAGAGAGAGAGAGAGTTTGCAAACATGCTAAATCTGATAATCATGCAGATGGCAATGCACACTCGTGCTTGTTGGTTGCATTTTGCTACATACAGTTCTAGTTAATTGATTTGAATAACAGTGTAATTTAAGCGAGGCTTCTCCTTACGACAACTGGAGAACATTGTTAGTAGGTTGGTACACTCATGGGTATAACAAGTTTGAAGAAATTGTTTTCATCATCTTTGGTTCTTTTGTTTGAACAATGAGATATGGGTGAAAATCATTTTTTCATCCATATCTCATATCGGTCAGCTAATTGCACTGTGGAAATCATTTTTTGAGAGAAAAGGCTTGGATTGGATGTCTTCAGTTGATCTGTTGGTTCCAGCCTTTTCCCCAAGGATTCACAGGTGGGTCGAAAGCGCTGGGGTTTCAGACTGGGGAAGATGAGCCCCATAAAAATGTTGAAGCAGAAAAAAGACACTAGAGAACTTTGGTTGAACAAGTCCACGCTAGTTTGGTTTAAATCGCATGTTTTTCTTGCTTTTGTTTTTAATACTGCAATTCTCTGGACAGTTTGTTTGTTTTCTATTTTGTACATATTGAGCTGATTGAATGAATGTTACTGGTTCTTCTTTTATGCCAAAATCAGGCACTGCAACTAGGGCAAGATGCAAATTCTCCATATGGGATTTTTAATGGTCAGAGATGCCAGATGTGTCTCCCTTCTGATCCTTTACAGAAAGTCATTGAGAGACTGGCAAATCCTGGTAATTTTTCTTCATTAGTAATGCTAGTTCTAATTTGTTTCCCAGCCTCACCATCTACGATGACAGGGGTGCGGCGTGTCATCATTGTTGAGGCTGGGAGCAAGCGTGTGGAAGGAATAATTTCACTTGGTGATGTATTCAGGTTCCTGCTTGGTTAGCCATGGAACCGTCTTAACTGCTTTATGAGCATTTCAGGCTGCTGTGGAAACGTCGGTTTTTGACCGAAGATTACTGTCAGCCTATCATTTTCTTTTTTTCCTCCTGTGATTGATTAATTTGATAGGGCCTCCTGTGGTTAGAAGGCTGCGAGGGGTCTGTAAATGTTTAGGATATCAAGTTTTATTCACCTTTTTTTTTTCTTTCTTTCTTTCTTTCTTTCCTTTACAAAGCCCCTTGGCCTCCATTGACTTCATTGATGTCATTGGATTGAATTTCTGCACAGGAATGCCACTTACAAGTGGCCACGAAGTGGACTCGAATGATGCCTGTCAAATCTCATCGTTTTAGTCGCCATCTTATGAATCAATCATTGGATTGTTTCCTTGTTTCGAGAATTTTATGGCTTCTACCGTTTGCTCTCTTGCTTTAATCTTCTACACTTTTTGTACGATGTGATGTGTGAAAAAAGAATTTAAGTTCGTCAACTCTTTCTTTGATTTTAGCAGCAATGTTTGATGGTCTGTTTCTGTTGTTGGGTGAATAAAAAGCCGTAACTGGCGCTTCGTCGTCGATGTGATGGTCTGTTGCAATAGAATCATAAAGAAACTGGCTCCTCGTCGCGAGCATTTACTTTGCATCAAATCCACTGGCCTCAAAGATCGACAAGATAGCCGAATCAGCGACTACATTCAAGCTAAGGCAATCGATTACCTGAAGTGGCTCATTCAAGGTACATTAGGGTTTCCGTTTCTTACCCAACAAGCTTTGATTCCAGGAACGAGGGGATCCAATGGAGCCTGTCGGGCCTGCAGCAAAACGAATCAAGAAAGGGAAACGTAGCGACGGACAAGCGCTACAAACAGAGAAGATGGAGTCGGCAGAAGGGAGGAGCGACCTTGAGGCGATTGAGGGGAGGAGGAAGAGCAAGTTGGTGCAAAAACCGGCTCCATTGACGACGATCTTATTCTTCGACCGCAGTCTTGGGAACCCCAAATCGCCATCGCCCGCGCTCCCCCTCCCCCCACCCCCGCCTCTTCTCTGTTTCTCGTGCTCGTTCGAAGCCGCGCTTTTGGGAATTCGAAGTACGCGTGCGTCATCATTCTTTAGAATCTTCTGGAATTAATAAATCAATTTACTTTTTCTAATATTTTTTAAAGGTTTATTTCTTCTTGATTGATTTTTGATACACGTCATCAAACTACTAGATTGGATGTGTGTATATATACACATAAATACTAAAAAAATAAGTATATCATATTTTTTATATTTCTTGAATTCTAATGTATTTTTTGATAAATTTCTCAAAATAATCACTTTTTTTATACCTTTTTCAATTAGCATCTCCTTATTTATTTATTTTATGTCCATCCTTATTTTCTAAAAGATTAAATTACTTTGATCTTCAACTTGTCGATCATCGTCTTCTCCTTTGCCTCTACGATAGTAATTGTCTTACTATATTCGTGCTCGGTAAAGAGATTGTCAGGTGACGAGGCTCTTTCCTTTTTTGTTACTTTTATGCTCAAGAATGAGGTTACCACCGGTGACTATAAAAAGACAACCAATAATACCGAGGTAATACTATGGTTGCTTCAACTTTTAATTACTATTGATTGCCAATTAGAGCTTTTGCTCGATGGGTTTCGAGCACTTAAAAGTGCACTATCCAACCTCTAGCGAGGACGATCGAACCTCTTGTAACTTCTTTGATACTTAAGAAAAGCTCGCAAGTATTAAATTAAACTATAAGATCGTAATCGATTAGATCAATCGTATCACGATGGGGCTCTCGCGTTGGGACGACGATAGTAATAAGTAATGATGACGATGACAAAGAAGAGAAAGAGAGATGATGATTTTATTTTTTAAGAAAATAGGATGTGTTGAAATAAATGAACAAGAAAACATTAATAAAAACAGTAAATAATAATATTTTTTAATTAATTTTTTTTCTTCTATGGATATATGAATGGAATTAAAGATATTCGATTTATGCCTTCGTTACTTATCTTAAAAAAATAAATGAAAAATATTAAAGGGAAATAAAGGGAAAGATATTCGATTGCGAACACTGTAAGGGTAGATAAGTAAAAGCGGAATGATGGAAACAGAAAACATGTCTTATCCATATATGTTGGTGGCTACCGACACGTTGATGCAATCAAATGGCCGTGGGAGTCTCGACGGCGCCAATCCCCACCATAATTCTCCGCCATCGTCTCTGCGTTCCTCTCTCTCCTTCCGCCTCGTCTCCGGCGAGCCTCCCCTTTCTCCGCCCTCAAAGTAGGCAACGCTCTCCGGTCTCGATGTCGCGCGCTGGCGATTCCTCCTCTTCCTCCTCCGCCTCTTGTCCACCTACCGGTCAGTGCATCCGAATATTCCCCCTCGCCTTCATAATTCCTTCTTTTTCTCCCGTTCGATTCGATGCGTATCTCAGAATGCTATCTTTGGAAGGAATGCTGCGTTGTTTGTCGGACGACTGGGCTCCAGTCGTCGCTGTGATTGCTATAATTATCAGAAAGGACCAATTTTTTAGATTGTTCTTACAGTAGATCATTAAATGGGATATAAGATACAGGGATTGGATCAAACCCGAGGTGAGATGGGGGCAAGCTAAAAAGGTTTTCCTTGTTTGGCATACTGTGTCAACCTAAAAATGTTATATAACTATCACTTCATATCCGAGTGGAGCCAAAAACACTCGTATATTTGTTGTTTAAGATTTCCCTCATGTCTCCTTTATCCAAATTTATGTAGACTGCTTCCTGACATAATTATCCACCCCATTGTTGAAACAGGAATATTAGTCTTAATTTCTGATTATTCGAACTATTGTTTTTTGAATTGTATATTAATAATTTATGACATGTTATCCATTGATGTTAAATAAGGAGCTTAGTTTTGCATATTTAACCTAATAGAATGTTTCATATATGATTGATGTTATTTGGCTAAATATATTTGTTTTTCTGATGGCAGGAATACTAAATGATGGTGGACTAAAAATAACATCTCCTGGTGTAATTGGACAAAATGATTTATTAATTGTGGGACCCGGTGTTCTTGGTCGCATCGTGGCTGAGAAGTGGCATAAGGTTGGCTGAATTACTTGAAGAGATTACTTAAAACTCTTATCATTTGTTGATGTCATTCCAAGATCGATATTCCCAGCATATGTACCGAAACAGTTTTGTTTGTGCCACTGTGGTCTGCTTGACATAGTCTTGGATTAAAGATACTGCTGAATAAGACTACTTTTTTCCCCTCAGAATGACAAAATGACATTTATCTGTCCAAAATAATTTTGTTCACTCAGAGATCCCCAAGGGGGGTCCAACCTAAGAATTTGAATCTATATATGAGAGCAGCAGTGAAGATATACTATGATGCTTTCAACAAGTAATTTATGAATTAGCTTAGTGTTGGTTGTGTGCTTGTAAAGTCCTTCAACAGTTGATCCCAAGCCCAGAATGTTATATTGTCAATTAGGTAACTCAGAGCCATTATTAATCTTTGTAGGAACATATATGAGCATTGATCTTTACCAAGTAATCATAGCTCTGTTCAGAGCTTGAAATGATAGGAGAGAGTAAATGTGCTCATCACCATAAACTCATAACTAAGATTTGTTTTCATGTTGTTTTATCCTAATGGATGGATAGGAATCACAGACTTGTCTTAGAATTAAACTTGACTAGAGATAAATAACATTTTCTACACTCAAACTGAGAGAGAAGGTTATTGTGCTTTCTCAATGGGAAGATCATTATGCCAGTCTGCCGACAGTATACTTTCTTTTAGGATATTTAAGTAATCTGGATGTCCACTTTTGAAATTCAATTGTTACTTACATTTGTCATCTCTAACTTCCTATGTATTTGGATATCTATATTATTCTTTTCCTTTTTGCAGATGCAACGTCTTCATTGGTATAAAATATCAAAATGTTTCTCATAATGCTCTATTGTTGCAAATTTTCAGAACCTTCAAGTGCTATGAAAATCTGGTTTGGAATGTTATTATATTATTCATTTCATCATTGATTAGGAACATCCAGCTTGTCAGATTTTTGGATACACGATGACCACAGATCATCATGATGAATTGATCAAGCTTGGGATCATTCCTTCTTTGAAGAAATCAGAGCCTACTAACAAATTTCCTTATGTTATATTCTGCGCGCCTCCAACTCGGACCCCAGATTACCCTGGTGATGTCAGGTAAAGATCATACTCTGGTTTTATGATCTGAAACCTTTTTCACAAATAAAGCATGCATAAGTTTATTTTATTTACGAAGTCTTTTTTCTTTGTAGTCAGAAGCATGTCTTGGTATATAATATCTCCCTAGAAATTTCAGTAAACGTTCTTTATATTTTCTAATGAAGGTGATGCAAGGTTATGCTTGCTTTTCTTATATTGAACATTGAATTTTATCTAGGAATTAATATCGCACATTTCTCGTTCATTTAAGGTTCTGAAAAACATGTTAAGGCATTCTAATCACCCACTGGTTTTCTTAGCATTATTCTAGAAGTTTATCAATTTGCATGAACTTAAGATTTGATACCATGTAGGAAATGGACACTCTTGGTTTGAATCCTTGTGTCCTTTAGCTCAAGTTATGTTGACCATGTAGCACAGCAGCATGTCACAATGCATTTGATACTGAAAGCAAACTGTGGATAATACGACAAAATTATTATAATGCTACTTGTACATGCCGATAATATCACTAGAAACTCATCTATGACATATACAAAGGTCATGAGGTCTCCAGCTGATCAAACACCCAAGCGCAGGACAGACAGGTTATGGCAGTCTCTAGAACTAGTCATGGTGATAGTGATTGTAGAGAATTTGTGTGTCCTGTATGAAGATCCGTACTAATATGAATTATCTTAACCATCAACCTAGTGAGAAAGCATCTCATACATAATGTTCTCAGATGTTGTCTGTGTTCAAGTATTCAATTCTGGACAAGCATGACCGGCACATATCCTACACCTACCTAGATTTGTACATCGGTTTTATTTGAAGTCACAAACTTGATTGAAACTGCATTTTGGGAGTGACACTGCTACAATTTTAAAGAGCAGAGATGATCCTTAAAATTTTGAATTATCCTGCAATGAGTTTTCACATAAGGAATTTCGCTGCAATTGGGACTTATGGTGTTTCACAGGATGACACTTTACATCCTAGTTTGACATGGGATGCTTCCTTTTTCACTGCTGAATTGCTATTACTTGGATGGGCCCATGTTCTTACTTACCTTAGGGGATGCTCTAAATTATTTGGTTTATGTTAATTTTCTCTTTTTTGACCATTATGTGTTTTGTGCATATTTTTTAAGTGAGAATTAAGTTGTGGGGTTATGAAGAACATTTCCTTTGTTCTACTTATCAGAGAAAATTCTGGACATGGATAACTTGTATGACTTCTGACCACATGCAGATTAGCAGCATCAAACTGGAGTGGTGAAGGTTCTTTCCTGTTTACATCAAGTTCTGCCGTATATGATTGCAGCGATAACGGTTTTTGTAATGAGGTATCGGATCACAAGCTTAAGATATTTCTCTGTAGCAACATATTTGTTTTCTACTTCCTGAACTCCAAAAAATTGTCTTCTCTTTACTGTATTTCATCTGAACTCCAAATTTCCTTGAACATACTAGGCAGTAAATATAAGTTTGCTATTAGAATGTTTCTGTTAGATCATTGGTAAGAATTACTTCATTATTCCCTGATATAAGCAAATAGCAGAAGTTCATATCAATGTAATCGAATAATATATGTCATGCTCCACATATAGCCCGAACGAACATTATGCAACTTATAATATGCTTTTGCCTTATCGTGTAGGACTCTCCTGTGGTGCCTGTTGGTAGAAGTCCGCGGACTGATGTCCTTCTAAAAGCAGAAAAGGAAGCTCTCGACATTGGGGGGTGTGTTGTAAGGCTAGCAGGGCTATATATATCCTTCATGCAATTCTGCAGATTTTCTTTTAATTTATGTTTATATTAGTCAGGAAACTAGGATTTTGTGCAGGAAGAATCTGACTCCACTTTTATCAGTTTTTGTGACTACCTATCATTGGATATTCTACCATAATGTTATCATCTTAACTATTTATACAAAGAAGATAGAGGTGCTCATGTGTATTGGTTGGATAAAGGAACGGTTGATGCTCTTCCGGATCATGTACTAAACCTTATCCATTATGAGGTTATAACCTTTACCCTTTTTAAATTTGTTCTATGGTTCCACTTTGTGACTGTTGTTCACTCGATTTTGGTCCATCTCCAATGTAGGGTCAGTTATTTATGATTTTGAATAATATTATGAAATTTATTCATATCATTGACGAGGAAAGTATTTTACAGAAAGCTTGTCCTTTTTCTTTGACTGCACTTCATCAATACAGATATCTAAGTTGCTTGATTACGTGTGGAACCTATTTTGCATGCATCCACTGTATTCTACCTTGATGAGGTAGTATAGCATCTCAATTTGCAAGTGACGGTACAAGAGAATTGTTACTAAGTGAGACAAGGTGTGAAAATTTTATTTTAACTGTTAATTCAAAAGCATCTATTAAGGTCTGATTTATTCATTATTTTTTTTGACATTGGCTAATTTGATCCCATGTAAGGTTAGCCCTGAATTTTTTTTTAGCAAGCAGAAGGATTTCTTTGTTCCCTTGTTTTTTGACTTTTTAGCAAAGTGTAGATCTCCACATCTAATGCTGCGGATGGTGATCTTATTTAGTAGCATAACTTGGCCAACTGATGACTGTCTCTTAATATTAATGACTCAAGATGAACATTATACTATGCAGGATGCTGCTTCCCTTTCAATCGCAATCATGAAAAAGAAGCTTCGAGGTCGAGTTTTCCTCGGTTGTGACAATCATCCTTTATCGAGGTTGCCTTACAAGGAGTTTCTTGTTCATCTGTTTAAATTAAATTATCTGGATGCAACTACATCTGTTGCTCGATCGATGATTTTATTTCTAGCTTATCCAGAGTGTCTATGGTGCAGGCAGGAAATTATGGATCATGTGAACCGAAGTGGAAAGTTCAGCAAGAAGTTCTTGGGATTTACAGGCAAGTTTCTAGATTCCTGGATCATTGCCTTCTGAAACATAAAACACCCTTTGTTCATGTGAAAACCTTGTAATTAGTTTGTTTTTCCAGGAACCGATGGTCCATTGGGGAAGAGGATGAATAACTCAAAAACTCGTGCCGAGATTGGATGGGAACCAAAATTCACAAGCTTTCCCCAATTTCTGAATTTGCTATGATCTTCACCCCTTTTTCTTGCCATTTTTCAGTTTTTTTTTTTGTTCTTTCAGATGATTTCGATCTGTTGTGTAAAAAGAAAGCAATTTAATTTCCCCTTCTCTTAAATGGGTAGATGAGTGTTCTTCCTGTTGTCAATACCCAGTAAGAAGCCTGTTACTGATGGTCATACTTGTGGATTTCTGTGTGCACATTGATCAATAAGTTGCTCTCCTGTCTTAGGACTTGATTCTGTGCTTCACTGTTGGTGTTACTTCGTGTGTGAAGGATACTTTGGTGGTGGAAGGTGTAACACCTCCAATTTAGTAAGAGAACTTATGTTGATCCATAAGAATTAGGTCATTGTCCTACTATTAATTTGAACTTGGCATTTTTCATGAGTGTTATTCCATCAGATTGATATACTGAAATGCTTAAATAGAAAAGAGATTGTACATTAAAATTACCACTGGATTGTCTCACATGTATCTTACTAAAATTAAACTCTAGACATTGTCTGAGTCTTGACAAAAGCATCAAACACTTTTAGATAGGCAGAATTATAATACCCCTGTCAAGCTTATGTGAGAGATTGTAACACTTCAATTGATCTATAAAAATTAGATGAATATACTATTATTATAATGATTGCAACTCCCAAGACATTGTTTAGCTGATATTGCTCTGTCAAAAGATTGAAAATAAACTGAGCATATGGCAGCCTCGACCATTCTGATCGGCATGTGATTGCAAATGATAAGCCATTGATCACCAATGGGATAATAATATTACCAGATCTTGAATAGAAAACTACAACTTTTAAGACTTAATAATGTAGCTACTTTTGAGAACTTTCTATTAAACCTTCCAAGAGCTGCTCAATTCTGTACTTCATAACAGGCTGACCAGATTTGGTCTTCTTGAACATCTTTTCCCTCTGGAACTTCCTTTTGGCTTCAGCTTTTGCCCTCTCTTTCTTCTTTGCTTGGATGATTGCCTCCCTTTCAATCCTAGCCTTTTCGTCTTCTGCATGCTTCTTCTCATATTCTTCTCTCAAGCTCCGCAAACTCCTCTTCTTTGGTTTTCTTTGCATATGCAACTTCTCTATTTCATCTGCATCCTGCAAAGGCAATAGGATTCAGCATGAGAAAAATGTAATACCAACCACCATGCTGACAAACAAAACACAAACCACATTGGTCATGTCCCGAAAACAGTCCATGGATCATACATCCACAATGACCAACAGCTGATACCATAAAGTTCCGGAACAGCGAAGCTGTGCTTTCATTGTGGATATACCATCAGTCGATAAATAAGGATGCACCAAATTCATTACACTGCTAATCAGGGAAGCACTTTGAAGATCGTCATTTTACTGTTTTCTCGGATCAAAATGCAACTGCAAGCGGATCACTCAGCACTTGTGGATAATTTGTAAAACAGAATTTCCTTTTATAAAACAATGAAAATTTTGGAATAAGAAGAAAAAAGAGACCACACAAAAATAACACCATGAATATATATAGAAAAATAGAAATACTGTGACCTTTGCTACTAGGATCCTTTCATGGAGCCCACGTATAACTGCATTGACATGACATGACTAGCATATAACTTTATGTTGAATTTTTTTGGTGTAGTGAGAGGAACACTAGTATGTGCACCTACAACTATTTCCAGTACCCAAGTTCATGCAATACAACCAGTAGCTCATCATGTTTCATTAATCTAGAAGTACATTTCATCTAACGTCAATAAAATAACTCTAGACAAGTACAAAAGATAACATACCTTATCATCTGAAGTCGTTGGCATATGATCACTTGTCAGGTTTTGTTGTTTTTGCGTCTTCTTATACTTAGTCACGTATTTTGCGTTCCTATAGAACTCTCTTTGCTTTTCTATAACCACAGAACAAATAGATACGATGTCAGCCATGGTAAAAGGCATAAAGACAACTGGTCCTAAAAACAATCAATAAAATGTAGTTTTACATGCAAGGGGAAAAAGTGCTGCAGAAGTATAAGTCTGTAAACATAATTGTGCTGAAAATGATGTGTATTACTCTTGACAGAACAGAGGACCGGCAAAAATTACTTTGATACACTCCCAGTGAAGACGGAAAATGGTGGCAAGAAGTTTCCTGAAAGCCTCTTAACGAGATGCTTGTTTAACATCTCGTTAAACTAACAACCTGACATTTTGATGTGGTAGATAATAATCAACAATAGATAGATACTAGGACTGGTTTGAGTGGCTAGTCTTTGTGTCTCAGTGCCCTATCTTTACACATTACTCAAATAAGGTATTCTTGTTTACCATGCCCCGACAACAGGTACTTTCATTTGATAATTCTTTACCTGTAGGATCTAAGGATTTGGAAATTAATAGTAATCCAATTGATGCATGCCTGGCACAGGGGCATACCAATTGGTAAGGCATGGAATTGTACCATGACAAAAAGTCATCACCCCCCATGTGTCAGCAGGGCAATTCGTTCCTTATCAGAAGATAGAGTCACTCTAATATATGCATTCCTTATATATAATGTTGCAGCTCAAAGGTAACAAAACAGCAGAAATTAAGTAAAACCACAACTTTTTCCAATCAATTGCACTGGTTCCTACTAAGCAGAACTAGTTTTTGCTGAGGAAAGGCTGATACGAAATGGAAGCACACACGATCAAGATCAAGTAAATATCGCAAGTAATATCTGATGACAAACCCTAATCTACCAGAACGATAAGCGTAGAAAATCCACATCTTTTTTGCTGCCTAATAAAATTTCCAAGCCAATGAGCTAAAAAGGTCGAGTTTGCTTCTCATCGATGGAGCTCCATATCATCCGCATCGCTTACAAACGGTCGACCACCAAACCTTAAGAAGCCCAAGAAAATGGGAGGTAGGGGAAGACGCGCTCTTACTTATAAGGGCGGGATTGTATCCGGAGGGCCTGGATTTGGCGTTGGCGAAGGCTTCAAGAGAGAGCCCCTTCCCTCCTAACCGCTGCTCGTTCCTCTTCTGCCGCCTCCAGCGACCCTTCCCATAGCTTTCGCTCGTCCCCTCACCCCTACCACCGCCGCCATCGTCCCGTCGCTTCATCTTCCCTACCGCTCTCACAATCTCCGGCCTCCACTAAAAGCGGTATTTGTCCGGTCTTCATCGGGCCGAACCGAACCCCAATTCGAATACGAAAACGAATTCGAACCGTGACCCGACAGGCGGATCGGGTTGGGAATAGGGTTAAACCCGACTCTGACCCGACTCCGACTTCTAACAATCGTTTAACTCGAGCCGTTCGATTCCGACGCCGATGATTTTGGGATAATAACTCATCTTACGTTAGAATCGGTCAAAATTTTAGATGTATTTGTGGTTTCTTTAAAAATAGAAAAAAATTTATTATTTTCTTGATCTTCGTTCTCATAAACAATAATGGTGGCGACTCAAATCGCATCGAGAATATTGAGATGGATGACAACACGAAGACAATCATCGAAATCACGGGTAATTGATCCTCTATTCATTTTCAATATTCATTTTTGCTGCATAATGTGCTTGTAAGCATCGTTGATTTGTTCGCCAAACCTCTCGTAAATGGTTGATCACATCATGCCCTAAAGTCGTCTTATCATGCCTAAATATTTATTTTCTCTTACATCATTTAGGTCCACAAAATGTTACAGTAGATTCAAATCGAATTGTCCAAATTATATACAATTATATACATAATTATATATATATATATATAATAAAATGATTATTTCTATGATGACGAATTAGATCATACAGAGCACTTAATAGTAAACAAAGTTTAATTAAGGTTTCACGCTCCTTCAATTAATTCTCACATGATACGCGTGAGGAAGAAGCTGCCTTACCCAGTTGCGTTAACCCAAGCGTTTACCGAGCTCATTTGAGAGAGAGAAGAGGAGATAGCGGACGCCCATCATCATCGAACACTCTGCTGCTCTCTTCCTCATCGGTGTTCCAACCTGCAGGAAAACCGGGCCAATCGCATCCATGTCGCGCCATCATCTGCTGCAGGATTGCCGTTAACTCCAAGGCTGAGTTCCTGACAACCACGGTCCAATTCACAGTCAAAGAGAGAGAGAGAGAGAGAGAAAGAGAAACCCGCTCCCATTAAACTAGAGGAGCTCCTCGGATGCTCATCCTGTGGCCACTTCTCGGGCGTCACCTTCTCCTCCCCCTCGTGCCATTACTGATTTCTAGGTTCTTGGGAATGGTGGAGAAGCCTGAGAAACACCTTTTTACGAGGCCTTGAGGAAGGACCTGTCTTGTCTTCCCCACAGAGTATTGATCTTCTCTCTCTCTCTCTCTCTCTCTCTTCCCTCCTTGTTTTGTGGCATGGAATCTTCAATGCCCGCTTTGGACGCCCATTTTTGCAGGATAGCTAGCTTCTTCTTCAGCTGAGAACCAAAGCTTCTGCTAGTGGATCGATCGAGCTGGTCTCTCGTCAGTCGGATGAAGGACAGAGTGGTGGTGTGAGAGGAACTGGTGGTGGAGATGGTGCAGCAGCTGCACAGCCTCGGTTTGGATCTCTCGAGCGGGACAGCGACCGAATCGGAGTTGCCGGCTACTCCCTCGGTGGTTTACATGGACGTCAACGTCGTCCCCGAGCATGACAAAGAAGGACTGGCATCCACGATCTCCAGCCTCCAAGGCAGTAGTATTATTTCCTCGAGAGCTTCCGTTGTGGCGCATTCATGGCCGCCGACTAAGACCTTTCTGGTTCTGTCTCTGCAGTGGAAATGTCGGAGTTGAGATCGAAGCAGATATACCTCGACGCTAAACGGCGAGAGGCTCTCGACAAGATACTAGACATCAAAGGTGATTCGCATCATAGCTTGCATCTGCCACTGCATTTCCTTCTGAACCAGTCTGGTTTCTGGCTCTGCAGGAAGCATCAGGGTGTTCTGCCGAGTTAAGCTCATGGATGAGAGAAAGATGGCGTCGCCCATCTCCACCGAAGCAGACAAGATCACTGTTCGATCGGCGGGAACGAGGAAAGAATTCGTCCTCGACCGGGTGTTCCACCCGGAGTCAACGCAAGGTGATCGACCAAATGTTCTCCTCTGCTTTTCTGGGAGAAATCTACGCATGCAGCTAAACGATCAGTTCCTGGATTCTTACTGCAGAGGATGTCTTCCGAGAAGTCAAACCGATCCTGAGATCTGCGCTCGATGGTCACAACGTCTGCATCTTAGCATATGGTCAGACTGGAACGGGGAAGACGCACACAATGGTGGATCTTCTTCTTCTCTGCTACACGCCGATTTTATGCCTTTCTACCAGATGATGCTGATCATGGAAGTGTGATTCTTCAGGAAGGAAACAATGGCCGTCCGGGGATCGTTCCTCGAGCCATAGAAGAACTCTTTCATCAGATTTCTCAGCACGAATCAGCTTCGTTTACCTTGTCGATGAGCATGCTTGAAGTCTACATGGGAAGCCTCAGAGACCTGTTCGTCCACAGGCGATCTCCAGCTCGAGTCACGCATTGGATTCCTAAATGGTATGCCGCCCTTATCTTGTACGCCCATCATCATCCTGCTAATCACATCGTTCGTCTTGGCAGCAATCTCAGCATCCTGAGGAGCAGCGACGGCACGGTGGAGATCGAGGGACTCACAGACGTGCAGGTGACCGACGCGAAGCAGGCTCGCCGGTGGTATGCCAGGGGGAAGCATGCTCGCTCTACCTCCTGGACTAACGTCAACGATGCCTCGAGCCGGTCGCACTGGTGAGCTGCTCGGCTGTCCCGGATCTACGAAGCACTCGGTCATCGTCTCATTCCTTCTGGTTCCGAGTGTAGCTTGACCAGAATTACCATCTCTCGATCGAACGACGCGGTGGACGGCACTAACAATCTTGTTAGCAAGATTTGGCTGGTGGATCTCGGCGGCAGCGAGCGGTTACTGAAGACAGGCGCCACCGGACAGACGCTGGACGAAGGGCGGGCGATCAATCTATCGCTATCTGCGCTTGCTGATGTTATTGCTGCTCTAAGAAGGAGGCGCGATCACATCCCTTACAGGCATCTCCTCGCTGTAATCCTTGTCACATTTGCATCGCAGATTTGCTGTCTCTCGTTGTGATCCTTCTCTGCACGTATACTTGCAGGAACAGCAAGCTCACTCAGCTCCTCAGCGACTCGCTAGGTGCAGAACCTGCAACTGAGTTCAGAGCATCGATGGCAATTCTGATAAGGATCTTTTGGTTACTAAGTTTGCTGCTTTGGTCTTCGTAGGAGATGGGTCGAAGGTTTTGATGATCGTGCACGTCAGTCCTGGCGAAGACGACGCAGGGGAGACTGTATGTTCTCTGAGCTTTGCTACGAGAGTCAGAGCTGTGGAGGCAAGCAGAGAGCTGTCAGAGGTAACGTCTTCCTGCTTGATGTAATGCCTCAATCAGTAGATTCTTAGCCAGCGATTCCTGCGTGGCTCAGGACACCAAGAAACGGAAGCAACAGCGCGTCGCAGAGCTCGAGCAGGGAGTCCAAGAGGCCGAAGAAGAGCTGCGGAGGGTGAGAGACCAGATGGAGAGGACCGCGAAGCTGATCCAGGAGAAGACGAACACCTTGCGAGTTGATCTAAGGGGATCACCGAGAAGCCCCCTGACACTAAACCCTGTGGAACTCGACGGAGGAGACACCAAGACGGCAGAGAAGCCAGTGCAAAGGGCACGCGCAGCTCCGGTTCCTCGTTTCATGTCCTCCACGGCGTGCAGCCGGCGGCGGCAGCAGCAGGCTGCAGAATCACTGGGCAGGGCGAGAAGGAGATCGACGGATTTCCGTGGATCGCAGTCGCACAGCTGCTATCAAACGTCAAAGAAGATGACAGTGGCATACAGGCGAAGAGATCCGCCATTGTCATTGCAGTGTAATCCACTGAACGTGAGCCACGACAGCGTGGGTTCAAGGGGATCCTGGTCATCATCGAAGACCAAGAAGGTCTCTAATTATAATCCTAATCTGAGAGTTGCATTGCATCAGCAGCATCGAAGAAGGATGTCTGATCTAATCTAAGTCGATGTTTGGTGTAGAGTAGTTCGCCTAAGCCGCATCTTTCTTCTTCTCTTCCTCGAGGAAAGGCATGTATCAATGAGATGGCTTGATCATTCTTTTGGCTATGTCAATGATTCCCTTTGCTTGGCACTGCTGGTTGTGATCATGTTTTCCTGTGGATTTGCTTGCAGCTAAGCTCATATATCACACCAAGATGATTGCTAATCCATTCCTCGATATATTCGGATATCATTTATCATTATAAATCTGAATCACAAATAAAAAATGCTCACACTTAAAGCTATATCCATTCTATCCCTATAAATCAACTAAACTGCTACTAATTTCAAATGCTAGAAGCATGGTGAGCCACATGCTATGGAATCATGAGACTTGAAGGGAATGGGGACAACCTAAAAGCTTGGGTCCTCTGATTAATATATACAGATCCTATATTTTGTAGTGGGATGTTGGATCCAAGCTGGGTGGAGGATAACATCGTTTTCTGACTGATGAAATGTTCTTAAGTAGATGGCTGAGCCCCCACAATTGGCAGATGGTCAAACTGTACTGTAGGATTCCAATTTAAAGTACAATTGAAGAGGATAGTTGAGATGTGAGAAAAGGACTGAAACCTAGCAAGAAGACAGTAGAAATTCCAGATCTAGTAGCTCTGGCTCCATCACAACACAATCCAACAATAAGTCTACTGCATATTTGTAGTTTTGCTATCAGAAATTTCTGTAAACAAGTAAGAGAGATAAGACTTTGAGCTATTGATTATCTCAATGTTGAATTTGCCTATATTAACCTCTCACACTATCCTTTTCTTCCTCCTATTTGTTCACATTTGCTTTGAGGTTTTCCTGAGAGAGATTATTCATGCAATATGGATATCTGTATCTACCTAAAACCTTATCTGAATCTGTATACCTCATTAATCTGTATCATAGCCATATCAACACAAATAACTACAAATCTTTATATGCATTTAACATTCTTGCATGACTCATTGCACCAGACTTGGGTAAAGAATTGGCTTTCTCACTATCCAATCTTATCAGACAAGCCTTCATTACATAATACCATGTGAAAATTTACAATGAAGAAACATATTTGATAGTATTTTGCTTCTTCCCTAAAAAGTTTGAAGGATATTGAATGCTTCCAAAGTGCAGGGTGGATTAGAATCAGCATGTTTTTGGTTCAAGAATAAAGAAGATCATGAGAATAAAAGAGAGTTTCAGTCTGAAGCATTGAACTTGGAAGTGGAAACCATTTCCACAGTTCTTTGAAAAGAATCTACATTTCAAACCATCTGACTACTCTGTTTTATTTGCAAAGAAAAAGGAAAGAATCTCACTAATTTAGCACAACTAGTTAGGCAATTTCTGAGAAGTTTCAAATGCACACTATTAGGAAGTAATAGGAAAAGAAAACACTACTTATCGACAACAAAGCTGAAGTCCTGCAAATCTGAAATAGTTAAACCTAAAATTCATACTGATAAGGTATATTTTGGGGTTAGGCCACGTCACGATCGACGTCATGCCATGCTACAGTCAAGTCAGCAAGAGGAGCACCCCCAAGCGCCGAGCCAGAATCCGTACCAAGGTGCTACTCGGTACGTCCCATCCCGGAAAGCTCGGGACGACATCACATGGTGCCGTTACGCGTGCCCCGGGACGACGACCGCACAAAGATATCATCTCACCTCTCGAGGATCGATCGTCACGCCAAACCCGCGTACAACCGACCCTCGTACAGTAGTATAAAAACCCCTGGCTGGCATCCGACCCAGGGGGAGACAAAACAAATCAACCCACGACTAACTTGCTCGTCGGAGGGGCCACAGTCGGCAATCACTCGACGAAGGCCATTATTACAGGAAAGCGACCACCCTCGAGCCACGAGCATTCTGACCTTAGAGTCATCGACTAACGTCCTGACGACGAGCCATCAACCGACGTCCGGATCGAGAGACGCTGATCAACACCCTGGCAACGACACCTCGATTCCAAGGGCTTGATCGACCTTGGCGACCAGCTCAGTTGACCAGGCCATGCTGACTCGTCAGCCATGACGCATCAGTTCCTCAACATTTTTAGGCTATCCTTGCAGGAAAGTGGCCACCCTCGAGCCACAAGCATTCCGACCTTGGAGTCGTCGACCAGCATCCCGACGGCGAGCCATCAACCGACGTCCAGACTGAGAGACACTGATCAACACCCCGGCTACGACACCTCGATTCCAAGGGCTTGACCGACAACAAAGCTGAAGTCTTGCAAATCTGAAATAGTTAAACCTAAAATCCATACTCTCCTGTAAGTTCCATGAACCCAGCCGATGGAAGACGATCGCTTGACAAAATGATCGGATTATATATCACAAATTACTAATTGGAAGATAAACGATAGAAATCTCATGTCACCTTAAGGTCCAAACGCACAATGGGGTGTCAAATCTGGGGCCAGCACTCGTCCGATCGATGTGGAGCTTCTCGACAGGACAATTATCAGGTTGCAGCTCCAACGGCCCATCGGGGAACATCGCCGTCCGATCGGCGGAGGGCCAGGGGAGGCTGCCGTCCGTGGAAAGCCTCACCGTATGAAAGAGTCGAGAAAGTGAAGAGGCGCTCCTCCGCCTCGACGTTGAAGCCAGCTCGGATCTCGAGATGAACGGTCTTAAACTGAGATGCGTGTTCACGAAGACATCTGAGCCGTTGGATGCTTCTCCGGGACGAAACGAACACCAGCGGGAGCGGGGAAATGCTTAAGCGATCCCATAAGTAAGTCCTAAAATTATTTTTATTTAAGGAAACATCCTAAAATAAATATTTATCTTTAAATTCAAGTTTAGCATATAGATATTATAAAATCATAAAATTATTTTTTATTAGTTTTGAAGTTACTAATAGATGTCTTGTCCACATAATATTTATATGTTTTATCTATGAATATTAATTTAAGATTAATTATATATTATCTCTTATAGTTAGTTATTTTTAGTATCTACATCTTTATACTTTCAAAAATTATATTAAAATTTTTATACTTATAAAAGTAAAATATTTAATCTCATTTATTCTTATATCGTCAACTTTGTTAATAAAAATATCACACGTATTGTTACATACAGAAAATGATATTAAAACAGAGTTTACAAGATAATTTCATAATTTATTCTCACCATCTAAAGAAAAAAATATATGAGTTTTGTTGGGAAACAAAATTAGACAAATAGTGCTATTTAATTACTCCACTTTTCTATCTGTACTTAATGGTTTTGTTAGAAAGTAAAGCATTCGATAGAAAAACAAAGCACATAAGTTATAGAAAGAAAATTAATATCGATGGGAATAGATTGTAAAATTATCATTTTACCCCTTTGTTAGCATCATTTTTCATATGTGACAGTATGTGTAGTATTTTTATCAACAAAATTGATAACATGAGGAGGAATAAGATTTAATATTTTATTTTTATAAGTATAAGAATCTGAATATAACTTTAAAAAAAATAAGGATCAAAATGTTAAGGATAACTAATTATACAAGTAATCTATAATTACCTCATTAACTTGTAACATCAAGATTACCATCTTTAAATTCAAGTTTAGCATATATATATATATATATATATATATATATATATATATATATATATATATATATATATATGTATATATATATATATATATGTATATATATATATATATATATATGTATGTATATATATATATATTTATATATATATATATATGTATATATAAATATATATGTATGTATATATATATATATGTATATGTATATATATATGTATGTATATATATATATATGTATGTATATATATATATGTATATATATGTATATATGTATATATATATATATATGTATGTATATATATATTATAAAATCACAAAATTATTTTTTATTAGTTTTGAAGTTACGAAATATTGTCCACATAATATTTATGTGTTTTCGTCTATGAATATTAATTTAAGATTAATTACATATTATCTTAGTTATTTTTAGTATTTTGATTCTTTTACTTTCAAAAATTATATTAGAGTTTTTATATTTATAAAAGTAAAACAATTAATCCCATTTATTCTTATGACATCAACTCTATTAATTAAAAATATGACACATATTATTATAAACAAAAAATAACATTAAAATAAGATTTAAAAGATAATTTCGTAGTATATTCTCACTATCCAAAGAAAAAAAATAAAAAATAAATTTTGTTAGGAAATAAAATTAGACAAATAGTACTATTTAATTACTATACTTTTCACACGTAAGTTATGGAATAAAAAAATTAATATCAATAAAAATAGATTATAAAATTATCTTTCTAATCCTATATCATTTTTCGCACGTCACAGCATGCGCAATATCTTTTTGTTAGCAAAATTAACAGTACGGAATAAATTTAAATATTTTATTTTCATAAATATAAAAATTCGAATATAATTTTAAAAAATATAAGGATCAAAATATTAAGAATAACTAACACGTCAGCCGTCATGCCATCAGTCTTCTATAATCTCACACTACAAACGTTGCGTTGAATATATATATATATAGCTAATTAAAATTTATATGGTCAAAATTGCTACTTCCTAACTTCGAACAGCTAAGCCGCCATCGTGTCAAACTTGCATCGCTTCATATCGAGAATCTCGTGAATAATGTCATCTTCTTTTTCCTTTCATTATTAATCATTAATATATATATATATATATAATTTAATTGACGTTTATAATGATAAAAATGAACATAATAAAAGAAATGCCACTTTCCAGACTTTGCACGCCTGCCGCCACCGAGTCAGACGTTCCAACTCACCGTGCCGGAAATCTCGTGATCGATGTCCTTTTTCTCCTTTTATTTTTATAATAAAAAGAAATTAAATTTCTATTTATCGACAAACATATATACAAAATAAGGACTCAAAATCCATTTCAATAGATATATATTTCAAAATATATAATACAAAAATATTAGCGAAAAAATGACAACCACAAACGTGTCACGATGGCTTATTGTGGACACGTGACAAGCCAGCGGATCAACTGCAACGTAGAGGACAGCAAACACATTCTGCCTCGGACGGATTCCGGAAGCTAAAATTGGCCGTGCATATATGCCCTCTATAATCATTGACAGCAGCCCACGGCTTCCATCTCCTCGCGGCCAAGAAGCCGAGGTTGGATTCGCATCGCCTTCTACGCTGAGATCTTTGTCGGGAGTGTTGTGGCCGGGGGGAATGCCATGGCCTTCGGTTGGGGAGCGGTGATGATGAAGCTGGGGCTCTCGAGACTCGAGGCCTCCGATCACGCGTCGGTGGTGTCGATCAACATCTTCGTGACGCTCATCTGCGCCTGCATCGTGATCGGCCACCTGCTGGAGGAGAACCGGTGGATGAATGAGTCCATTACTGCTTTGATCATCGTGAGTCTCCGCTTGCTTTTTTCTTGTTCCGTTGCGGTGAGATGGGATCTTTCTGGTTTTTGGCCCAAGAGATGAGGTGAATCGGGGTGGGTTTGATCGCAGGGGCTGTGCACCGGCTTCATAATTCGTCTCGCCACACGAGGGAAGAACAACTCTCATATAATGGTGTTCAGTGAAGATCTCTTTTTCATCTACGTCCTCCCACCGATAATTTTCAATGCCGGGTATGTTCTCCTGTGCTACATCGATTCGACTTGTTCCTTCTACTACCCCCAAACAGGTGATCTGTAGGTTTGCTCATCTCATCGAGTTAAACTGCGTCAAGGTTGGTTTTTTCAGATGAACTATGATTGTGATGTTGGGTTAGTTGAACTGTTACTTCGTTGCTCTGTTCATTAGCTGTGTATGTTGGATAAAATTTCTTTGCTTCAGACATGAACAAGGTGTTATTACTTTTATGAATCACACTATTAGGTAGTTTCTTTAGTTTCACTTGATATTGTATATCTAACCAAATTTGTTCTTGTCAATCTAGCTAAATGGGAATAAAAGTTCCAGGAGAAAATAAAAGAAACGAATCCCCCAGTCAATTCTTGTGCTACCTTCCCTGAGGGCTGTGTTTGTTCTGGTTTCAGGAGGAACACTTCTTTTGTTTCAAACACAAAATCTATGGGAAACTCTGACTAATTCATGTAGGTACTGACAACTAGGTTAAAAGAGTAATTTTATATCATGAAATGCGTGGCATTGATAATGTCTTGTGATATGAGGTGTTTGATGAAGCAGGAGAAAGGTATTCATACTTCTTCAGTGAAATATCCAATCTAAAAGTGATTAACGTGATAGTGAGAATCAAGGATGCCCATCTTGTAAATGCAACTGAGCATAGTGTCAGTGCATATCTACCATGTTCATTTACCAATTCCTAGCATATATCTTCGTATGATAACAACATGAACAAATCTGCATTGAGCCAATGGCTGGCAAGTCCCATCATTATATCAAGCATTGTTTGATCTTACTGGAGTCTTAGCAGTGTTCACACTAAGTATAGATGATAAATTGCTGAAGCAAACATTGAGATTTGATATCATGCTGGCAGATCCATCGAGCACAGTTTAAATGTCTGTCCAAACAAGCTAGTGTTGTCACAATTTAGAACTTGTTGAATATCTTAAATTAGCAAAGATGGTCACAATTTATTTATTTTTATTTAAAGCATTTGATCCTTTGTCCCAGTGATGATGAAGATGAGTTCATTTGTCATTCTAACACGTGAATTTTGACTATTTTTGTCATGGCTCCAGTAGCCTAAGCCTGATTACTTGCATGAATATGGCTTAGCCACTTGGCTGAAATGCCAAACGTCAAATATTAGGAACAGACCATCTAGTTGATATCCTTTTTAGGACATCACATGTGGCCCAGCTTGCTCATGTGGTCTACGTGGATGGTCCACAACTTAGCTTTCCTATCATCTTCAAGGATCCAAGTGGAAAGCAATTATGCTACTTGCATGGAGTGGGTGCAGAGACATGTCTCAGAAAGCTCAAGTCTAAGTTAACAATAGTAGATGAAAAATTTTGTGTATACAGGTCCAACTTTTTGTTTCTTGTAGTGTGGTAATCATGGTCTTAAAATCTCACTAGATTTGAGGATTTGGTCCTTGAGTGGCACGGTTCATGTTCCTTCTGTGGCATGAGAATTTTAGTGTGTGTGGCACCAGGTATGTTCCCACAAGAAAAATTAATGGTATAGAGCAATGTGATATAAAGACGTGTGTGATGCAGCCTCCTGTTTGGCATCCGTTCTCTTCTCCGATCCTGTCCCCAGTGCTGAGAAGCAGCAGTGGCGTTGATGCTTTATGCGGCTACAAAATGACTTGTTCCTAAGGTGAGTGAGTGTGAATGTAGGCTGAACAGAATTCAACCAACAAAGGCCCAAGTTTCATGCAAAATAGCCTGATTCAAGCCAATTATATTATAATATATGGTTTTTGCAGTATTCAGTTTGAAACATTGATCGTTGGGGGTAATACTAATCATCACAGTTTTTCTCATTAAACATTTACTGTTAGCTATCTGTTGGCAAAAGGAATATAGAAAAAATTGGACCATGTTCATTAACCATCTGGCATCATTTCAATATAAATAATTCATGTATTGTTTGTTTTACAGACTTCAATTTAATTTCAAGTTCAGCCTTCTTACCAACGTGTTAGAATTGGGAACTTAAGGTTATTAAGGCACATGCCTTTCATTTTATTAGCTAGTCAATAATCCACTTCAACTACTAGAAACTTGCTTTTCATATTATATTTCTTAAAATTATCAGGATTCTGTTGTTTCCTTTGGATTTATATTTATCATATGCCACTATGGATTATGGTTATTATTACCGTTATTGTGACTTAACCTTGTATAGCTAACCAAGTTCAAGCCCCTTCTTGCTCCATCATATGTGTCTTGTCTCTTGTTTTTTCTGCAAGTACACTTAGATTAACTAAACTCTTAGATTTTCGAGAAAAAATGGCTATGTCAAATATATTTAAAAAAGAAACTTGTTTGCTTGTGGACCAGGTTCCAAGTAAAGAAAAAACAGTTCTTCCGCAACTTTATTACAATTATGCTGTTTGGTGCAGTTGGGACATTGATCTCCTTCGTCATAATCTCACTTGGTAAGGAAACAAGGATTTACATGAGTTGACATGCACAAGCTTGTCTCCGTCATTTGGACATCACATTATCTTCTTCAAATAGTTGCATTTTCTAAGTTGTGAACTGGATTTTTCAGTTATACATGTTGCTGTATTTTAAGGGAAAATCATGATGTTAGCTTCTCTTTTTCATCATTTATGGTTAGTAAGTGACTCATTGATAATAATTTGCTAAAATGGATTGGAAACAAAACTAACCTAACAGACAATCAAGACATCCAAAAACATCAGTGTTGCTGATCTAGAGTCACTGTAGAACTAACGTGAAGGGTTATCATTTTTTATTGACTTAGGTTATGGTTGAAGATTATCAGCTGGTCCTGTCCCTAAAAAAAGTCTAATAGGACTCTTATGAGCAAGAAATTGAAGCATACAGTTAAATGATCAAGTTCTAGCTTGTGGTTAAGTTGGTGAACTTTGGTGGTAGTATCTTAAGTAGCTCACAGGGAAGCTATGCCCTAATACAGGATCTAAGAAGTGATTTTACATGTCTCTATAATAAATTCGTATTTAAATTCTTTATCTGCCTTCAATTTTTAGGCAATCAACATATTCCTGTGAATTTCAGCAATATTTTCTTCTCTTTGAATAGTTTATGTACATTTACATGATCAGGATCATGCATTTCCTTCCTCTCTTTTGATTTTGTGAATGCAACAAAATTTACACGGTCAGGTTACTTCATTCTTGACCTCAATTTTGGTTCAGGTGCCGTGGAATTTTTCCGAAAAATGGATATAGGTGCACTAGAAGTCGGAGATTATCTTGGTAAATACTCTTGCAGTGCACTCTTTGCTTGATACTATACATAATTTCACTGACTGCTCTCTTGCTCTTGCTATTGTTCATTTTTTTTATTATTTTATTGTTTATACAGCAATTGGGGCAATCTTTTCTGCAACAGATTCTGTGTGCACTTTGCAGGTTCTCAATTATAGCAGATATGATTTACATGTTTCTTATATGAGGCAAAACATAACTGATTCTAGAATTTTTGTTACTTGAAAATCAGGTGCTTAACCAGGACGAGACACCTTTGCTCTATAGCTTGGTCTTTGGTGAAGGCGTTGTAAATGATGCTACATCAGTGGTGCTTTTTAATGCACTCCAGAATTTTGATCTGGTTCATGTTGATGCCACAGTTCTGTTGAAATTTGTTGCTAACTTCTTTTATTTATTTGCTAGTAGCACCTTGCTTGGAGCACTTGTAAGTTTTGATTAGTGAACAGTGATAATTTATTATGAGCATGTCTGCTGCTTTACTGGTTATATTTTTTGGCTGATATGTTTCCCTCTGGCTTGCAGACAGGATTGCTTAGTGCTTATATTATTAAAAAATTGTACTTTGGCAGGTTTGTGAAAAGAAAGTCATACTTTTCTCTATTCCGTTTTTCACATATTTTCCACATGTAGGAAAGTATTCATAGCATAGCACCATTGTAGAGGATTAAAGGTTCAATTGAATGTTGCTGTGTTTTTTTAGAACTTGATCTGATTGTAAATAAAATATCCTAAATTGGTCTTGCTCTAAATATATCTTTGCTTGCTTTTGCTTCTGACCCCTATCCAGACATTCAACTGATCGAGAAGTTGCTCTTATGATACTCATGGCTTACCTTTCCTATATGCTGGCTGAAGTGAGTTTCTTCTTCAAAATCACTATGCAAACATCAGTTTTCTTACATCTCCAGTATGCTGGATTTGGTTGAGATTAGACTGAGATCATTGCTTCTAAACCTTGATTTGTATTGCAGTTGTTGAACTTAAGCGGAATTCTTACAGTATTCTTCTGCGGAATAGTAATGTCACACTACACCTGGCATAATGTGACAGAGAGTTCTAGGATCACCACAAAGTACATTATTATTGTTTTTTTCTGTAACTATCAGCATATGTTGCTGCTTCTCGTCCTAAGCTATCTCCATTTCAGGCTTGTATAAAAGACTAAAATTTTTTGACCTTTTATTGCTCGTCTTTTCAGGCATGCCTTTGCAACATTGTCATTTATTGCTGAAGTTTTTCTTTTTCTCTATGTTGGAACGGATGCATTAGACATTGAGAAGTGGAAATTTGTCAGTGACAGGTTCGCTATGTTTCTGATCACAACATGTTTTGCATAGGTCATACAGGTCATTATAGAACAGAACAATACAGTTTCATGATTCTTTCAGCTTTTTATTTCATTGACTAGCAGATGCCAATATTTTTGTCAATTCCTAATTGTTATATTTCAATCCATTATGTCCTTTTATGATCAAAATTACTTATTTTTTTATAATGTTCTGGATCTATTGAAATAAATAACTTTGGTTCATTCAATTATAAGAAAAGTTAAATTACAAGAAAATTTTGGTTCAAAAGAAGCCTTTTCTGAGCATGATATCAACCTTTTATTGCTAATCTATGCTCCTACAGGTATTAAGAGTGTGAAAAAAAGTGTGTCCTGATATGACTTTTGCCATCATGTGTCAGTCCAAACTTTATACTAAATAATTTTTTTTATGATGGGTACCTAATACAAAATTGTACCTTAAAATTTTCCTTTCTTCAATCATCAATTTCAGAAAAAATGCTCGAAACATATATTATCTGTGTTTTCTGCATACATTGGTTTGTTAATGCTATGTGATTGATTACCTGGGTAGCTAACCATGTCTCCTGCTCTACAGCCCAGGAAAATCACTTGGAGTGAGCTCAATTCTGCTAGGCTTGGTATTGGTTGGCAGAGCTGCTTTTGTCTTTCCACTGTCCTTCATCTCCAATTTGTTTAAAAAATCTCAGAATGACAAGATTACCTTCAAGCAACAAGTAACTTTTTCGACTCTTATTTACTCTGCTTATTTTGGACCATTTGTTTGCATCTCAAGTCTTTTGACATGTCTTGGGTTACCAACAGGTTATAATTTGGTGGGCAGGTCTTATGAGAGGCGCGGTATCAATTGCACTTGCTTACAATCAGGTCAACATGATCTTGCATCAATAAAATGGATAGCTGTTATTTTCTAGCGCAAGAAGAATTCTTTTACTGTTTCATAATTATCGTCAATTGCATGGGCATTCATTGTCTTCACTTCCTCTTTTAAATTCGAAAATCAAGAGAAAATTTATCCTTTGTTCTTGGTTTTTAAAAGCAAAAGCAGGTTTTATTGGTCAAGGTTTAAAATGTCAAATACTGGCCTGTATTGGTACCCTCTTGGACCTACTGTGTGTGTTAGTACAACATTGTATACTTTGGCATCTCAGTAGGTAAAAATAAATAAATTATTGGTTAAAGTCTTGCTGTAGTCTTGATAGGCTACAATAAATTGTTTGATGTTATCTATATATTGTGTTAGCTGTGAAGCAGGGATTTTGCTTGAAGGGGTCTGTCTTTGCTTTCATTTTAATCCTCTTTTAAAATTTTTGGTAGCAGAGAACTTTGCTAATGCAAATTACGAAAACAATGGAAATATTTGAAATTTTAGAACAAAATCATCATTGTGAAACAAATGGGTGCAAATTGGATTAGTACGTGTCTTCATAGCACACGTGGTTTTTGTGCACCATGGTGGATGTAACTCAACAAATGGTGCATTCCAAGTGCCATGCTACCATATAAATCTAGATGTGGCTCTTGTATCACTTGTTAAAAGGTGAGTTTCAGAATATGACAATGAAACATGGAGGATTTGGAATGGTAAATATAAGGTGTTAGGCAAGACTTGCCCCCACCATGTCACAGATGGCTACCCAAAAATTCTATCCCATGCCTGACTTGAATAAGCATTACTATGTTCCAAGATTATTCTCTCTATGTGAACCATTTCTAGATTGAAACAGAATACGAGAAATGGAATATTATCATTTAAATTAGTAATAGATTCAGTTGGTACATCAGATTGTACTTGCAAGCTTATACATCCTTTTTTCTAAAAATTTTAGATAGTTGATTATATTGGCATCAAATTATGTTTACATACTGAGAAGTACTATGATATAAACATGTCAAGTATTGTGCATATTCTGCAAGTATATATCATGTTATAGATTATTGCTTGTCAAACAACTTGCAAGATTTTTATGCTGATAAAGTGATAAATGCTACTTCTGCAGTTCACTAGATCTGGTCACACTCAGCAGCGTGGAAATGCATTTATGATCACCAGTACCATCACGGTTGTTCTTTTCAGTACAATGGTAAGATATATTCCATCTCCCAGAGGCCTGGTCCTAGAACAGTGTGATGCTAGCTCAATTATTGAATTGCAGCATTGGCTTTGTTATAACTATGTATTGGTTTTCGGCTGTTGGATGTTGAATGCTATAAAGCTTCCCCTAGTATGTTTCATCTATTCTCTTTGGGTTTGCTTTCTCTGCCGGAAAAGATCCACTTAACTTTGTTATAATCGTTTATGTTGAAATGAACTTCATTTGTCTAATGCAATGCTCCTATGATACAAATTCTAAGTGATGGTTCTTTTTTTTAAGATAAAAAAATTATTTACTTATGTAACTTTAACTTACCATCATTTGGGATCTGCTATGAGTATTTTCGTCTAGAGCATCTTATATACTTCATTCAATCTACCCTTGAAAGCAAATGATAAATATGCTGGATGTAGTATCCTACCTTTGTACAGAGGTCATGTTGGTGAGGAGCTTATGTCTTGTTAACTGGGTTTGATTTCTGATCTGTTCTTGTTCTGCTAAAGAAAAAAAAAATGAATATGTGAAATTGTCTTCTTTAAGATGACCACAAAAACACATCAAATTTTTGTTGTTTGATTGTTCTAGTATGTTTGTATTTTAAATTTTATTTGCTGATGCTTTTGTTGTTTGCTTAGGTGTTTGGTTTGATGACCAAGCCTCTTATTTACTTCTTGCTGCCTCCAAACTCGAAGCACCTCACCAGATCTCTGAGTGTTTCATCTGAGCCCTCAAGTCCAAAGTCTTTCCTTTCTCCGCTACTAGGCAATGGTCAGGGATCCGAGCTTGAAGCAGCGCAATGTATACCTCGCCCAACGAACCTCCGAATGCTTCTGACAACACCATCCCGCTCTGTTCATCATTATTGGCGCAAGTTTGACGACGCGTTCATGCGTCCAATGTTTGGTGGCCGGGGTTTCGTTCCATTTGTTCCTGGTTCACCGGTCGAACGTAGTGTCCCCGAGTGGGAATAATCCAAAAAAATCATTATTCCAAGATAAAATCAAATTGCTCCTGGTATAGTCAGTACTCGATGCCTTCCAGATAGACGCATATCTGACTACGGAAAACTCTAGAATTTAGTATAATTTTGCCACTTTGTATCATGATCAACACATATTTTTAGTATCTTTGTGCATGTATATTGGATCTTGTCGAGATCTTAGCAGGATCTATTCGCTTGTATCGACTACCAATTGCTAGCAAGTGTATATCTCTATGCTTTCAAAGAATGTATGATTTACATACAGAAGTACCTTTGCTGTATATTCAATATTTGTATTTTATGAGCATGCTTTTCGGTTTTTCTCCATGCATTTGGAAATGGAAGATAGCACAAAAAGAAAGTATCCAAATTTGATCATCATCAGATGAACAGCTGCTGCATGCTGTTGAAATATATCATGTCTTTTGACTACTGTATAAAGCTGCATGGAAAAGGTAACCATAGATGCATACATTTGCAGTGAGACAATCAAATATAAACCTGAATCAAATTCTTATTGATGAAGTTAGATTTGATCATCTCTAAGTTGACATATGACTTTTTAGGATCATCCCACCTGAATGCATACAAAATATTAATTACTTCCAGGAGTTATATGATAATTTGTTTTATTAGTTGGATTAATCACACTTCTTTTACACACACACATTTATTTTAAATTGGTATATAATTTTAAATTTCAAGTGTGTTTAGATGCATAGTTCATCGGATTAAGAAAAGTGAGAATTAATCTATTGATCGATCCGATCTACTTATCGAATTGATTTTCTTAAAAATATAAGAATAAATTAATAGACTCATTGGATTTATAGTCTAATCACTTGAATATTATTATTTTATGATACTCTTCAATACTTAACTACATTCTTTCTTTCGTGGTATTATTCGATACTAAATGATTCGGATATTTGGAGTAATTTCAACGTTTCAGGGATTTTTATGTAATTACAAAACTTGTGAGGGATGATATCGAAAACTTTCTTTCCTCGTAAATCCCCATTCGTCAAAACCCTAACTCGACCATTTTTGTCTGTCTTAATCAAACCGGCCTGCATAGTTAAACGAGATCGAAGGAAACTGCGATCGGGGGAGGAACGGAGGTCTCATTCTCTTTCCCCTGACCGATTCGCCATGAACATTCTGAAGAGCTTCCCCAGTAGCGGTAAATCGATCCCCTAATCGATTCGGATGCGAATTTGCTTCGTTTTTGTGATGGTTTTTGCTTGAATCTCACATCAAAAGCTGAATCCGTCCTCCCCGATGTCCCATTGCTTGATTCAAGTAGCTCGGCGTGGCCGCTTCCTGGCTCTGCTCACCAAATCCCGGCCTCTCTCGGTGGACACGGCGGAGTACGCGAAGAGGAACTACGCCAGCAATGTCTCCGAGTACAACACTGTCATCGGATCCCTCATCGCCCAGCGAAGGCAAGCTCGCTTGTTTCCCTCATTTCCTGTGTCACTCGATGCTGTGCTTTTACTAATTCTCATGGTATTTGTAACGTATGTTTTAGAGGATACTTGTTGAGGGATGTGTATGATGATATGATGCTTGATGGAGTCCAGCCGGTGCGGGACACCTTCCACGCCCTTATCGTCGGCACCATGAAGGGGAGTCGGCTCCAGGATGCCTTCTTCTTTCGGGATGAAATGAAAGCCATGGGCTTACCCCCTGATGTCAGTTCCTTTTAAGACTTCCTCTTCTTATTTGTTAGTTATTGTTGTCTGTTCAATGAGTTGTGATGACTGTAACTCCTCGAGATCTTAGGTTTAGGGGTTTGTTAAGCTTTGGAGGTAATGGAGTTGAAATTTTATTAAAATTTCAACAGGTTAATCTGTACAACTTCTTGATATCAACTTGTGGGAAATGCAAGAGCTCTGATACGGCGATCAAGGTGAGTTTTTCTTTTGTTGTCAGCTTCCATGAATTTCTTGTCTTACTAAGTTTCCTGATTTATGTCAGGAAGGCTTAACAGGTAATGAAGATTTTGTGTTTGCTACTTGTAACTTATTACCCTCCAAAACATTGTTCACATTTGATGATTCTATTTTGTTCTTGGAAAAGCTTTTGGAAGAAATGAAGAGGCACAGTGTAAAGCTGAAAGGTGAAACCTACATTTGTCTCCTCAACGCTCTTGCAGCAACAGGCCGGACCGACCAAGTGTATGTCTATTCATGATATATATTAACCTACTAGCTGTCTACAGGTTGCTTCATAAACTGGACTGGAAGCCAGTGGAATGATTCTGCCTTGTAGAGACATTTTAAACACACAATACATCTGAATATACTAGTAGCTGGTTCACCGTGATATTTGTATTTGGTTAGTAAGTGGTCATGGATCTAGAAAATACATTCATCACTGTCTTGTAGAGACATTTTAAACACACAATACATCTGAATATACTAGTAGCTGGTTCACCGTGATATTTGTATTTGGTTAGTAAGTGGTCATGGATCTAGAAAATACATTCATCACTGTCTTGTAGAGACATTTTAAACACACAATACATCTGAATATACTAGTAGCTGGTTCACCGTGATATTTGTATTTGGTTAGTAAGTGGTCATGGATCTAGAAAATACATACATCACTGAGACTAACAAGTTTGAAACATAAGACTGCTGGACAAACAGATTTAGTCCAGGTGTGAATGGAAGTCTAGTGCATGCATGTCTCATGCTGCACATTGCTTACAATAGCTAATGCTGTTGGTTGGATATTATGGACAAATGAAATGTGACCTTATGTATGTTTCTTCACTGGCCAACCCTTAGACAAGCAAATCTTGATGTAAAATTTATCTCTAATTAATTCTTAAATTTCTGTCCTTTTTATTTGGATTTATAATTACTCTATGATGACTGCTTGCAAACCATTGAGTTACATTACAGCTATGCCATTGTCCGTGACATGACTGCTGCCGGTCTTGGGTTAAACAAGTTTTGCTATGCTGGACTTATAACTGCATTTAAAAACAAGCTACCTACTACTGAAGAGACCACTGCAAAAGTATGTGATGCAGGTTTTATCTTTTCCTTTCACATATGTTACATTGGACATTAATGTATTATTCTGCCTTTTTTGTGAAAAGATTATTGAGCTTGTCAAGCAATCGAAGGGGTGGTCTTCCATCGAAGCCTCAACAGACAGTGGAGAGAATGTTATGATGAATGTGTCAGAGGAAGAGTTGTACAACATTCCTACTGCAGAATTTGTGCACAGAAGAGGATTTATAAACAGACAGTTAACAGTCTATCATGTAGCCTTGAATGCTTGTGCAGATTTGAAGAGCAAAGAGGTACAATTTAAATCTATATGAAGTTTTTGTATTGGAATTTGCTGCAATATTAGTTCTTAAATATCGTTTGTTTTTTATTTTCCCGGTAGACAGTGGAAACACTTCTTGATACGATCAAAAGAGATGGTTATTCCTATGATGTTTTCATCGTGATGCAAGCAATGAGGTAAGTAAAAAATTTATAATGGACTTCCTGCTTACATATTGTATCCTTGGGATCAAATAATTGTAATAATCCTGTCATAGTGATGCTGATCTTTGATTTGATGCATTGTGGATGATTGTTTTGGCACTACTATTAGTTTGTCTTATTGTTCTTTTTCAAATTAAATTTTGTCTTGTTATACTGAAACTTGATGAAATATGAAAGTATCAAACTGTTATCATTATAGAAAAATGTTAAATCTTGATAATAATATGTAACACTCAGGTTCTAGCAAATAATGTTCAACCAACTTGTGGTAGTATAAAAATTGTATTGTTACATCCTTTTTATGGGATAATCTAGAGTGACTATTTATCAGTTTTCAGTTAGTTATGAAGGCTTTTGAAAATTGTACTATGTTATGCAAGATATTTTTTTAATCTGTAAGGTTAGGTTAGAATGGGATTTTGGGTGTGGCAGACAAAAAGTACTTTCCAAGAAAAGATAAAGAATTTTTAGTCTAAATGTATCCTTTAATTACAACAAAACTGGTACCTGACCTCCTAATTAGTTGTAGCCAGAGTCACCAATATGGATTGTAGGGTCATGTGCTAAAGTTTGGCCCAGTGTACAAGGCTCCTACCTAGTGATTTCAATAGGCGCTCGGGCGAGGCGAGGCGAGGCCCGAGCGCCTCGCTTCACTTCCAGGCGGCGCGCTTCAAAGAGGCGCCGCCTGGGCGCTCGCCCAAGCCCAGGCGCCGAGCGCTTTGGGCGAGCGCCTGGGTTAAACTAGGCGATCGAACCAGCATTTTAGGTCTGGTTCAGTCTCCGGTGCTTTAGTTGGTTCAATCGAACCAACTAAAGAACTGATATCAGCTGCCTCTGCCCAACCCTAACCTTGCTCGCCGTTCACGCTACCGCTGCCGTTGTCGCCATTGCCGCTCGCCGCTCCCGTTCCCGTTGCCGCTGCTCACCGCTCTCGCTGTCGCCGCTCTCGCTGCCGCTGTCGTTGCCGTTGCCACTGTCACCGCTCTCGCTGTCGCTGCTCACCTTTATCGCTGTCGCTGCACCCTCGGTCTTCCCTTACACTTCTCTTCCTTCTCCTCTTTCGTAAGTATACTGTTAACAGTATACTAATAACAGTAATGTATTTGTATTTATTAGATTAATAATATATTATTTTGATTTTAATGTTGTTAAATAATTATATTTATTAATTATATTATATATTTTAATATTTTAGCACCTCGCTTCGCTCGGGCGAGTGCCTGGGCGAGCGCCTAGCGCCTTGGGCGTTTTTGGATCTTGGCGCCTTTTGACGCCTAGCGCTTTTTAAATCACTGCAGTCCTACCAATATATGATCTTGGAAGGGTAAACATACACAACCTTTATCTAACTTTCTTCATCAATCTTGGTGCCAAAGGTCACTTTCTACTGTAGGGTCATGCATGGCCCACATCTGGTGCTTAAATCATATGTATATATATATACACATGTATATATATATATATATATACACATGTATATATATATATATACACATGTATATATATATATATACACATGTATATATATATATATATATATATATATATATATATGGTTTATTTGACTATTAGTTTACCAGAATTCTTTTTTAAGACATATTGTTCCTGATAACGTTCCAATGTCATCATAAATCAGTTAGATTCCTTTTAATCACAACAAATTGTTTTAGATTTATTTAGTCATTTATCGAACAGTTCTGAGGATGTATTGCAAGATATATGGCCACCAACCTATTACATCTTTTGGTGTTGAAGACATTTTGAAGTGTCTAAGTACCATCTGATGCCATGCTATTTGTTTTTAGGTTGTTGATTTTATGGAGTAAGCTTGTGAATGGTTTGAATTTTGTCTTTTGCTTACTGCTTCTGTGTTTCTAGAATATACTATTTTTAGAGTAAATTCTTCTCCCCTATGTTTGCAAAACAGGTGATTGTCAGTTTAATAGCTTGTGTTTCTATGAAAAAGTGGGTTTAAATATGTTTTGGAAGACCAATGCCCTTAGCATAGGATGCTAGCATTCCCGTGAACAGGATTCATAGATGTGTTTCTTGATTCCAGAACTTGTCCAGTGCGGGCACTTGTAACTTGGGTTAACCATGACATGCAACCCATGGCTAAGGAGTTAAATGTGGTTAGCTGCTAATCTTTGTGGTGCAAAGGTGATAGGCTATCTGTTGTTCAAACATGTTATTACATATTGTGAACTATTCTCTTTCACATATACTTAGGCTGATAGATACTTAATTTGAGGGTATCTGACTGAAAGGTTTGGTTGGAGGATATTTTTGTTTTGTTTTGCTATAGGAATATTGCTGTGACCGACAGGTTAACCTCGCATGACTTGATCATGATGGTTATTACAATCGACTCCTGATTTAGGTTCTGACAGAAATGTTGAATATTTACTCCCCATTTTCTTGTGATCCAGTACTAGTTATTGCACATTTTAGAATGATGTTTGTATTTTGTGGAAAGGAGGGAGTTTCTTGCGACCATTTTAATAGTTTTTTTCCCTAATGACAAAATTATCATAAGTTTTTAATTAAATTATATTTCATGGATGCTTTTCCTTTTCTTTTGCTGGAGCCGTGATATCACTGCTCTTGTTTCTTTTTGTAACCTACTATAGATGAGAGGCCATATAGAAGATTACTTTCTGAGACAAAACTATATGCTATGATAATGTTGGAAGAAAGTAGATTGTCCATCCTCATCAACTGCGAAGAACACTGTTGATTAAATAAACTATATACAACATTGTGGCTAAAGCATGTTATAAACTAGTTCAGCTTCTTTACAACTAAGGGCGTATTTTATCTTTTATGTGAAGATCAAGTACATAGAAGGTTGAGGACGTACATGTAAATATCACAGCTAGTGGTTCTTCTGATCTTTCATTGGTACGCATACATGTTCCTCGGAGCAAGATGAAAATTATTGATCTGTTCTTTGAAGTTATGTGAGAAGTAGTGAGATTATATTAAAGCAACAAGAAATCACAAACATGCTAAAAGCCATAATAACTGGAGCATTAGCAATTATGGGTCTCAATCAAAATATGAGCGATCCATGCTTCTTTGCAAAGTTAGATAAATTGGAAAGGAGTATGACATTGTGGAAAATTATTCTATCCTATCGAGATGAGCAATTGAAGGGAAATACAAGTTATATTATGAACACTTTGCTCATCAAGATTATTTTTCCTTATTTAGATGTAAATCTTATATAACTTAAATGCATAGGAGGTTTGTTAAAATTAAGTCTTGTGTGGATTGATCTACAAGTCAGTTGAAGCTTCGAAGACCTTTTACGACAATGTATACTCATGACCTATTTGACTTGGGTATACATCCATCTTTTCTTGTAGCAATATATGCATCAAAAGAAGTGTACCATTATATGATTGTTCTAGAAAGCAGTTCATACAGCCACATATGAGGATGCATTTATGTCACTACCCTGCAAGGCTTGCATGATATTGCACATATGGAGGGTTCAATCACATGGTCCGAGATGACAATATACAGTGCCATGTATGGATTACATTTCCTGTTTGCCTTTCTTTATTTCTTTTTTTTTTATGCTATAACATAAGGGTCATTATAATTTGATGTCTTTCTTTAGTTGTCACTTAAGTGGCACCTTGACCCTCATCCTATATGTTTTGATTGGTCTGACTGGTGTAAAGTATCTTGGTTAGCTTGCTTATTATTTTCTCTTCCGCCGACACAAGTAGATATGTATTAGACATTTGAAAATTTTCTCCTAGCGAGAATGCCTTGCTTACAAGGATTGTGTTTGTAGCTTTGAAGCATTTCTTGGTTAAGTCTTGGCAGCTGAGTACTGACTGGTATTTTTGATGTTTGTAAATGGCCTTGGGGATAGGTGTTACTTCAATTGTGAGGATATTGACTCTGGTGTTAAGATCTTTGAAGAGTATACAAGCTCAAGACCCCCAACTGCTGAGTTGTATGTGGTAAGTTTACATTATCATACTCAGATACGTGAGGTATGGACTCACTACTATATCCATGTGATATTTCTTGTTCTAGTGGAAGAAGTGTGAGGTTTTGGATGCATGATAAAATAAGGAGGAGATGACAGAAGAAATACGAGAGTAAGCGGGTTTTAGGTTTGCAATCCCCAGATTCTCCATTAATTGTTCTATAAGATTTTCCGTGTCCTGAATTGTCAGAATTGCAGGTTGAATACCTTTCCAAACTTCTTTTACTTCTACCTGACCCGGTTTTCCATCTTTGGCTGACTTCTTCGAGTGTTACAAACCTTGCAAGATAAATGTGGTTGTATGTTGATACTGGTCCTGTGAATGTTATTACTCTTGAAGTTCAAACCTTACCGAACGTAATATATGGATATCAAAGCATAAAACTAAGTCATACTTTGTCAAAAGTCAAAACTAAGTTTATACCTGCTAATTGTTTGGAGCAATTTGACAATTGCAGTTACTTCCATTTCACCCATCTAAGAAAAAGGGCAAAGGAAGTGAAAGAATGAAGAAACAATTTTCACTTTTTACATCCACTATTCTGCCATATCGTGGCATTTAGATCATTTCTCGCAACACAATCAAGTCTTTGTGGTCACTAATAAAATTTCTGCTTGAGCTTTTACTTTTTTTTTTTTTTTTTTATGTGTAATGTACAGACCTTGATTGAAGGAGCAATGGTTGGATATACTCCTAGAGGAATGCAAATTGCTCAAGAGAATCTGGTATTTGATTCTTCAAATATTGGATGTTGATTTAACACTTCTGAACCATTTTATTTGATAAGGTAATTTTTCTAATATAAAAAGTTAATCTCATCATCTTATAGGAGAAAATGTATGCAAGAGGATTCTTCTTGAACCCGAAGATGGGAAGTGACCTTCTTCTTGCAGCAGCAGGAGAAAAGGTAATTAGCAATATGTTTAGCCACTAAAATGGTCTGCATCTATTGCTTTTGCTCTTGTGATACCTCATATTGGAGTCATGATCATGTTGTTAAGATAATTCAACCTAACAAGTTTGTGTTCCATGTTTTTTTGTTGGCAATGCTGCACTGCGAGTTTGCCATCCATATTATCCGGTCTTGGGTCTTTACCTGAAAAAGACGGTAGGCTTGTAGGCTTGGTGGTGTTGGAGAATATACTAATACAAACTCATAATTGTACAGACGGGTGGATACACTACTGCCAATTATGTATGGGATCTTTTGCAAAGCCGCAGGATCAGTCCATCTCTTCCTGCAGTGCAGGCCTATTATGAAGGTTTAAAGGTAACAGACCATCTCATTACCGATATATGTGCTGTATTAGTTAGGAAATTTTGCAGACTATACATGAAGCACTAAGATTTAGCAGCATTAATTAGGAAGGTTCAGAGACTTATGTCAGAAGCAGTAAGATTTAATATCTACATTCCAAACTATTTGGGATTAGCTAACGACTAGATTCATAGACCTTGAAGCGTTATCTACCTGGCCATACATCGGTCATTCTCGAGTAAAAGACCGATGCCTTTTTTCTTAACTTGTGCAGCCTTGAATCTATCTTGGTCCTATCACAGTGTTAACAGATTCGGTTTTGCAACTTGCAATTATGTGCATGTCTTCATTGATTTTTTCAGGAAAGGGAGATACCAGCAGATGATCCAAGGCTTGTGTTGGTTGGGCGCATGTATGACAATCTAAACCTTAGATTTGGAGGGAGGAGAAACACCTAGTATGGATCCGTCATGCCCTTGAGATGCTTCTTCTAGAGCCATGAGTGTTGTCTCCTTGTGCACTTAATCCAGAAGAAAGCACAAGAACAGTCTTGAAGTCAACAGTGAAGCTAAGTCGTGTACTTAACCAAAGAGCAAAGCCGGTACATCCGCTTATACTTGCTTGAGAGCAGGTTTTAAGTTGCATTTCATCGAGTTTATGCTACAGATCTATCATTCTTGGTTTTACCAACACAGAAGACCAACTGAGAGTTTCGCAGCAACTCGCAGATTTCCACCCAAATAATCTTCTAACCTGACAACTTCTCAAATGAAACAAACAGAAACCAATGTTGGTGAATAAGCTCAACCATGGCTGCTGTTGATTTTTTCGAGTTTGAGTCTGCTTTGGTGTCTTAAATCTTTCAATGCTTATATCCTTATATTTGAGTCATGAAACAAAGCTCTTGTTCCTCAAATTTGATTGCAGAACTACGTTCCTCAGATGAGCTGAAGTTAAACACCCCCATTTCTTTTCTTTCATTCATCTGATCAAGCAATTGTTATGCCTATCCCTCAGTTTAATCAGAGTCCTCTCACTGTGTGCTGTGTGCCGATTCATGTGAAGTGTTTAATGGTCAACGATGTTGCCAGTCTTCGACTATATTTGATCTATGGAAAAGATGCAAAGAGAAAGTTACAGTCGGTGCGACTGCAAGCCATCACAGTTGACCAGGTTGTCCATGAGAATTTTGCCATATATAATCTCGGTGGTTGGTGTAGTCAAGATGTCTTGATCAATTATAAGCGATGGTTATTGATCAGGTCACAAACTCGGATAATGTTTGTGTTGCACAGCTAAGCTAACCTTTGACCCACGAAATGTAAACCTAGGAATTAATCACAGTATTGGTGGACTTCTAGAAGTATGCTTCTTTTTGCGAGCGAGACTTGGCTGATCGTGACCGGCAACCGGTGACTCTCTCCCTCTTTCTAGTTGTCACGTCGTTGCCGACGGGTCGAGTTCTTTCTGCCCGCACGTTTCCCACGCCGCCCCCCCGACCACCTTCTCCCCTTCCTACCTCCACTTCGCGTCTTCAACACACCTCTCACGAAAGATTTAGGTGAGGGAGGAAAAAAGGATTCATTGAATCATCAACATATAACATCACGTTTTATAGAATGTTTTACGATGCTCCAATCCTTATAGATATGTATATTTGTATATAGCTTACCTCTACCTGTTTCCTTCCGTCTCTATCCTTTGCGGGTGCATGGATTGGATTCCGGAGGAGGATGAATCCTCTGAAGGAATCTCGGAGGGAAGTGGAGACTCCGACGCCGATGCGATCGCGATGGCACCTTCAGAAACCATGGCGTACGACAGCGACGACGCGGAGTCCTGCTGCGGCGGCGGCGACGATGAAGGCGGTGCTGCCGTAGGTAAAGGCGAGGTGGAAGAAAGGTGCGTGTCGTGGAGATGCTGGCTGGTGGAGCGCGCGCCCGAGTACGAGGTGGGGAAGGTGGACGACCGACGAGGAGCGAACGAGCCGGCTGCGGCGGCGTCGGACGCGGAGAGCGCTAGGCTGTTCTGGGAGGCCTGCCTTGCCCATGGCTACCCATGACTCCTGAGTTCCCGACGTCTTATTCGTTCTCTTTGTTCTTTCATCATTGAGATTCTTTGTCAAAGCAAAAAGAAGAAGAAACACATTTCTGCAACTCTGCCTCTCAATTCTGCAACAATCTTGTGTTTTACGAGTGATCAAGATCGTGAGATGAAGCACTTGAACTATCAGAAACATTAGCCTGTGGGAAATGGTGATCCGCTGCTGTTCCTGAGCATGACTTCCTCCTCCTCCTCCTCCTCCTCTAATGCCGGTGTTGAAAGCTGACTCGAAGAGGCGATACGTCTCGGATTCGAGTTGTGAAACGATAGGTCTCGGATTCGAGTTGTGAAACGATCATAAACACATTCAGCACGACTTAATAATCCTAATTAACATCGAATTATGACAATCAAATTATTCTTTGATGAAATATTTTTTTTATTAAAAAATAGACTCAATAATCGAAGCGGGCGAATTCGGATCCCATTTTGGCACAATCCGACCCGGTCCACTCCATGATGCTTTAACCGAACCCGAACCGGATTCGGCGAAACCAAATTAAAAGACCGGAGGTGATTTCGAATCCCCAACTCTTCATCAGTGGCTAAAGTTCCCCCGATCGACGACCCGACAGTCTCCGCCGTGCCGTGAGGAGAGCTCGGTGGCTGTAAGGAGAGCTCGACGGTCGACGGCGGCGTTTCCTCTCCGCCCTCCAAGTACGTCGCCCTCTCTTGGGTTCGTGTGCGTGTCTGCGCCCGCCCAGTTTCCCCCCTTTTGTTTCTTTATCGGTTTTTCGCGATTCGAGGTGGGGTTTCACCCGATCGATGCGGAGGGTTTGGCCTTTCTAAATGGTTGATGCTGTGGTGATTTGTAGTTATCGTCTATTCGATGCGTATGATGGATTAGCTTATTGGTTTTGGGTTCTTGAAAGCTTTTCTAGGGTTTTCGAACTTGATCTCGAAACTTCGCCCTGAATAATAATGCAGGTGTTGGTCCTGCTTGTTGACGATTTGTGTTGTAGATTCGCCAAATCGTGCTATTGGATTGGGGTAAGGATGATATATACTGCGATCGACACCTTCTACCTCACCGATGAGCAGCTGAAGAATTCGCCGTCGAGAAAAGATGGGATCGATGAGGAGACAGAGACCACGCTGCGGATCTATGGATGCGACCTCATACAGGAGAGCGGCATTCTTCTTAAACTGTATCCTCTTCCCCGTTGTCATGGGATATGCCATTGTTTATAGTTATAAAAGATTTGTGTATGTGACAGCAATCATCAGTTTTATGACTTAACATCTTCCTTCAAGTTTATTTCTATTGTGAGTTCCTTAGCTATTAAGACCGCAAGCGGTAATGGCCACTGGGCAGGTGCTTTTCCATCGGTTCTACTGCAAGAAGTCCTTTGCCCGCTTTAGCGTGAAGGTGTAAACCTCAAGCTTCATTTCGGAATTTACTTCTCTCTCTCTCTCTCTCTGTCTGTTAACCCTTTTATTGCATATTTCTCACTATAAACTGGATTCATCTTAATTTGTAGAGAGTTGCTGCAAGCTGTGTGTGGTTAGCTTCGAAGTTGGAGGAATGCCCCAAAAAAGCAAAACATGTAATCATTGTCTTTCACAGGATGGAATGTAGGAGGGAAAGCTTGCCGGTTGAGCTTCTGGATGTCTTATCCAAGGTGAATTTACCTTCTCAAAATGTTTCTTATCTGCTTTCAGGATTTGGATTTTAAGTTCCTAAAAAAGTTTCCTTACAAATTATTTAAATCTTGATGCTTATTCGATGGGATGGATTTGATTTGTTTCAGTTTTATCATTTTATCGCTTTGACATTATTCTTAACACCAGTTACAGCAGCGTTGGTACATCGCTGTGCTGATCGTTGTGTTTGCTTCTCATATACGCTATTCTTTCTGTCTTACTTTCATGTCAGAAGTACACAGAGCTGAAGAATGATTTGGTAAGAACAGAGCGGCATTTGCTGAAAGAAATGGGCTTTATTTGCCATGTTGAGCATCCTCATAAGTTTATATCTAACTACCTTGCGACACTTGAGGCTCCTCCGGAGCTGAGACAAGAAGCTTGGAATCTGGCCAATGACAGGTACTTTACCGTCTTAGTCGTGGTTTAAAGAGCACTGTTGTTGCTTTAGATGTTTCATAGTTGGTGCTACCTGTTGTTTTGTTACTTTATATAAATTGCAAGTTCCAGAGATGCTTAATATTTAGATGATCAATTGATACTTCTTGATTTATTTGTGTTATTTCTTCTTCAGTTTTATATATTTTCTGATTCATAAACTCATTTGTTGTAGAACCTTCACACACGTATATTGCTTTGGCATGAACAACTTATACACTCAGAGTTGAGGTGTCAGCCACCAGTTAGAAACCCAGTTTTGACGCATCTAAACAGCAGAGTCATTTGAAACTTTAATGCATGTTAATTAGGGTTAAGTCATGCTGAATGAGGTTGTCATAATTTGATGAACTTTTCTTGAATGTATTTGCTGACTCAAACTTTGCCATTTTATGCTGCTATATTTAATATATTAGGGAAACTGACAACTTGAAATAGCAGTGTTAAATTTGTGAATCCAAGAGAAGAACTTGGCTTGAACAAAATTTGGATATTGAAATATAAGATTTTTTTTGGAAGTTTTAACCTTGCTTACAGTTTTGGCTTCAGTTTCGCCCCTGAACTGGCTGAATTTTATTTGGAGTTAATTGATTATTGTTGTTCCGAACGAAATATTGCAGCATAGTGTTACTGTAAAGTTTCTTTTGGGATGGACTTGAATGGCAAGGTTGCCAAGAATTGCCCTTAAATTGACTTGATTCACCAATATAGTAAATGAGGGCTGGACCCACATGGTGGTTCTATGTTGAATTTGCATAGCTATTTTTTGTTTTTGCTAGTGGTTTGAGGTTATGTTTATACTGTTTTCAGGCAAAAGGATATATTTCGTCAATTTACGACCTCTGTATATTAGGATAGTCTTTGTTTATGAGTTGATCGGCATCTGGATCATCCTACCAGTACACAAAAATGAAAATTTGTTGCTTTCTATGGATTAGAATTAGGTTCCTAGTTCATTGGGGAATAGAGTCTTAGCTCTGAGGACATGTACGAGAACTTCAGAATCACAGTCAGATTAGTCTTCAGTAAGTTTCAAAAGTAAATATCTTGAGAGAGCCTGAGCATGTGCATATGTGAAGTCCATAATGGATAGTGTCCTTAAGTGGTGAAAGGTTTTTTTGATTCTAGGTTCCCTTTTCATCTATAGCTCCAGTTTCTTTAATATTTTCATCTCAAGGATTCTGACTTTTCTCATATATTGTCACTTTTAAGTTCTCTGTGAATGGTTTTTTTGTAGCAGTTTTTCAAATGTTTTTGCAGTTATGCTGGAGTGACTTGAAAGTTTCTTTTATCCTATTATGCTACTTAATGCTAGGAACTTTTCTATCTTTTGCATGTTTCCCTTGCCTCATTTCCTTGATTCTGTAGTAGTTACTTGAAGTGGATTTTTATTCACTGTTATATCAAATACTTGTGTACTCTGATCATTGGGCACTTTGTATTTTTTCAGTTCAATACTTTTGTTTCCTGTTTATGGCTTATACTTCTCATCAACCTTCCATTTGATTGGAGTATGTTTGCTTCTATATTTTATTGTGTAACAAGCAAAGTTCTACTCTTTTTTTGTACTTTTTTTTATTAAGTCTGGACAATTTTGCACTTTTAAAAGCTATCCTTATGACATTTTCTTTGTTAATTTATAAGCTTGCGGACAACTCTCTGTGTTCGGTTCAAGAGCGAAGTGGTAGCGTGTGGTGTTGTATATGCTGCAGCCCGCAGGTTCCAGGTCCCCCTACCTGAAAATCCACCCTGGTGGTTAGTTTTTGACGCAGATAAGGCTGGGATTGATGAAGTTTGTAGAGTCCTTGCACATCTCTACAGCCTTCCGAAGGCACAATATGTTCCTGTGTATAAAGACAATGATTCTTTCACTTCAAGAAATAAGAACTCAGATCAGCAAGCTCAAGTTCAGAAGGTTGTAAGTACAGCCTCACTCTTGGAACTCAAGTCATAACTTGGTAGTTTAACATGGGTTATAACCTATGGTCATGCTGTTTTGATTAGGAAAGCTCGGCCGACGGTGACACCAACGGGACCAGCACACTCAAGCTTGGAGCTCCAAATTCCGATGCTAGTTTGTCCAAAGAAGCAATTGTGAAAGCAGCTCTAGACAAATTGAAGGTGTCAAAGAAAACTGATGATGACACTAGGACTGTGGCTGCTGAAGGGGACCATAAAGAAGAGACCACCGTGAAGCCTAAGGTAGATCATAAGGCTGATGCCAATACGGAAAGGAACTATGATAGAGAAAGGGAGAGGACAAAGACCAGAGATCGTGACAGCAGGGGCAGAGACTCCGATTATGATGGTAGGGGTAGAGATTCTGACAGGGATAGAGACCGAGAGAAGGATGTTGAGCGTGAAAGAGAAAAGGACCGAAGACATCGTGCCAAGGACAAGGGTTCAGGTACGAAACATTAAACTCAATCTTTATCCATGTACATCTTGGTTTTCTCCTGCAGAAGAAAACCTGAAGACACGTTTTTGACTACATCCTGCATCCATTTGATCCTGAGTTTTTCTTGCAGGACACTCAGAAAAATCAAGACATCATTCGTCACGAGGTATGTTGGTAACATTTTCTGCTATCATTTTGTATACTGAAATTTAGAGCACTCCACTGAAACCAGGAAACTCTTTTTTTTCTCTCTGAAGACCGCAGTGATTACCACAGCTCACACTCATCCCGTGACAAAGATCGACACGAGCGACACAGGCATCATCCTTACGGTTAAATGAGTATGTCTGCTTTGTGCGACTTGCAGACAAAACTGTAAAATGGCGAGAGTCGCATACCCTGTTTCATTAGCAGAGGAGTAACTGATTTCAGTGAAGGCTAAGAGGGGGCTACATCCGAGTCCATGACTAGTGTGGTTGACATCCACCACAAAGCATCCTTGGACGGGACCAACAAGTATATATATAGCTAGTGAGCAAACCATTTAAACAAAAATGGCTCTTTTTGGCTCGTGTAATTTCCGAATATATTTGTGACTGTTTTTTGTTATTAAAAACATTAATATGTTTATTGTGGCTCATTTAAACGAGTACAGTTGCTTTACATCTTCTTCTTTTTTCATTATATTTTTCTGGGGTGGCCGAGAGCATGTTTTTACCTGTGGGCCTCAGCTGGATTGCATCTGCAGCCAAAGAACACGATTTTGGTACCAAACTTGTATCTGTCCCTGATTGAATCAGTACATACCAACATACGGTAAGAGGAAGGATGAAAAGATGTGCGAGGGAAAATACAAGAGAAGAAGAAGAAGAAGAAGAAGAAGAAAGAGTGGAGGAAGGATGAAAAGATGTGGAGGAAAAGTACAAGAGAAAGAGAATGGAAGAAGAAGAAGAAGAAATTGTGGAGGAATACAAGAAGAAAGGAGAGGAGATAGTCGACGAAGAGGATGGAGGATGAGGAGGTGGATGATAGCCGTGCACGATGAAAGGATCTCATGATGGGTGCATAAGAATATATGCATATATGATTGGATTGGATAGGACCATCCAAAATAGGTACTGTCCGTGCAGCATATCCGCTCCAAAAGAGGGAACGGATTGACATCCTTCGTTCGGTACCACCTGATAGATATAACCAATCCGTCGCATATGCCACAAAGTTAAGACCATGTAAAACAACCAATGTTCATCTACGGTGTACGGAGAACATAAACGAAGGTAAAAAGCACAATCTCGTGTTTATGATGAGAAAAGTAGGAGAAACCATCCCATCCCGTAAACGGCATGTACTCGGACAAAAAGAGAAACATAGTTCTGAACCTGAACACAAAACAAAAATAATAAGGGCTGTGAAAACGACTTCAAACCTGACAGGTAGGTAATGATGCCCCTCTCTTTCATGCAGCCACAGGATCGTCATGGCCGCTTCCCTGCAACATAAAGTAGATCTACGTTGATTGGAGGTAACAATAATAGTCAAAAGAAACTAGTGCTGACTTCTTTTTCTGACACAAAAGATACGACATAGGCAGATGCATTTTTTAAGGTTTCCTGAGGAAAGTAAGTGATGCAGCGGTTGGTTAAAAATGCTAATTCACACATTCTGTATAAATGAGATGCTGCTGCTACGTAACATGGTACAAAACCTATGTTTCATGACCAGAACACCTAATTATCTCACATACAATGCAGCAATGACAGCTGACTACATGAATCCCTAATTTACATGCAGAGGTTGATTTACCATAAACTGCCTCGGCTTGCACAGTGCTCCTCCTAAGCTCATAGAACAACAAAGAAAGTATACACACACCACTAGGCTAATAGAACAATAAACACTAACTTCTTACTGTTTGACTACGTCTTCTAACTGATCTAAGCCAAATGCAACCGGGATAAAGTTCTATTATCCTTATATGTCAGATGCTGAACTTGAGACACCATGGCTCGAGCGTTTTCTCTTGTGAGACCTCCATGTAATGATCTTCTCCTGCCAACCGCCGGCATCCCCTTCTTCATCTTTGTTGTCAGGTAAATTTCCAGATTGGTATTTTACTGGTTTTTTGCTTGAATCATCGCTGACACCCACAGAAACCATGGAGTCCATATTCTTTTCCTTGGTCATATTTTGCCCTACCACTTCGTCAGATTCAGATGGCTGTTCTCCAGATTCATGTGTACCAAACAGGAACCTGCTCCTTTTTCCTGCAGATGATAACTTCGACAAGTCTCCTCCGTCTTCCACAGCTTTCATCCACTGGACATCACTCAATAAATCAGTATAAATAACCTCCTTACGCCGTCTCTTCCCAGTGACCTCACCGCTTCGTGTATCCACGCCAATACTCTCTTTGGTTTTCTCTTGATTTGTTTTATGATATACCCAATCGGGCACCTCCTTTTCTTCCATCAGCCTTGATTTATACCTTTCCTTTTGTCGTCTCTCTTCGTCCACCTTCTCAAACAGCCAGAATTCCTCTTCGGTTCTTGCTGCAAGGCGGTTGATCTCTGTCTCACTTGGCACATCAGTTCCCAGCGAGTTTGTGCCACGCCGCATGATCTCCTGCAACATCACTCGCCTGTCCTGCGCTGGAAGGTAAAACCAGCAGCACATCATCATTATGTCAAAATTCGTCTTAAGAAAATATATAAAAACTTAATAACTGAGGTATTATGGCATTTTATAAAAAAAATACTGACCAGTGGACGTAGTATTAAACAACCCTGCCTGGATCACTTTTGCATCTATACCCATCTTCTGCTTTGCACGTTCCAGGATTTCCTCCTCGATTGATCCAACGCTGACCAAGACAAAGACACGGACTTCCTTCTTCTGGCCGATTCGATGTGCTCGATCTTCTGCTTGTTGGTCCATCTGGGGGTTCCAATCACTGTCAAAAATTATAACAGTATCTGCAGACTGTAAGTTTAATCCAAGCCCACCAGCTCGAGTGCTCAAAAGAAACATAAAATATGGAGAGTTTGGTGCATTGAACTGTTTGAGAAACATTCCTCTATCATCTGTCTTAGTCGACCCATCAAGCCTAAGGTATTTAAAACCATGTAACTGCAAATAAATCTCTAAGATATCAATAAGACGAGTCATCTGTGAGAAAAGGAGAACTCTGTGACCAGATTTCTGCAGTTTTGGAAGTAAACGATCAAGCAACTCGAACTTTCCTGATGCCCTGACAATTTCCTCCTTTTGCCACATGTTATAATCTCCTACAAAAAGGTAAGGATGATTACAGCACTTCCTAAGTTGCATCGACAAGTTCTGAAGGCTCTTTGACTTTATGCCTGCATTTTGTGAATAACCCCACATCAGCATAAACATTTATTAATAAGTGAAAACTACATATATTGTATATGATGTACAACTATAGCATCTCCAAGACAGGTAGCCGACAGAACAGAATCTTTAGATTATAGAGACTCTTCTGAGTTAATAAAGAAAAAAAATTGTCCCTCTTTTAGCGAAATAATCCAGAGGGCACATCAAAAGCAAGAATTTTAAAAAATGGCCTGTAACAACCATGCAGACCAGTATTCATTAGTTGAAGTGAACATCAGCAGGTAGAACATAGTCAGCCACAATATTCCTCAAGACCATTCAGGGATTTTGTTAGTGAACCTGTTCGAGGGTTCATAACATCTAAACCATTAGAATACTAGGATAAGGGCTCAAAGGAAAATCACAATGGGCAAACAGCAGCAACAACTTTTAAAGCAATTGCTCGAGGAATAGGAATCACAAGCATGAGAGCTCATTACATAAATTTTGATTGTTCTCAGCTTCCTTTTTTCTCTCTTTTCCACTGATTGCTCTGTCAATACACAGTTATGCCATTTTTACCCAAGTGCAGTTCTAGTCGGGCCACCAGCTTTTTGATCCTTAATCAAAAGTATCTAATTCAAATAATTACAAGTTTAAATCCACAATCAACTCAGGGATGCCAGCCATGTTAATGGTTAAGATTATATCAGGTAAGAATAAGCATCCAGCAACGATTAACCAACAGCCAGTAGTTGCACCAAATAAAGTTACAAAAGAGTGGATTTTGAAGAATGAGGACACAGAAATCTTGAAAGAGAGAAGCCAAAACTACACACATTTTATTTTCCCAATTTATCCAGTATCTACAACATGGGTCCTTGCGAAATGGGCATATAACAGTCACAACTCTAGCATTTTAAATTTGATAAGTGTTCTCACTGATCTGGAAGGAAATAAAGAGAAAACCAAAGAAAAGCTCATGTCCCTTAACTATAAAACTTACAATAGATCAAATTCTTCGGTGAATGACTAACTTTTCTACTGATTTTGTGTTGCATGTGCCTATATCTAACAAGTCAGTCTTAACATTTCAGACTAGTAACACTGTTGCACCATAGCTAACATAGAAAGACTACTACAACATAAATCAGTCCAGTTAAATGCCAAAACCAGAAATTAGAAATATAAATAAGATTTCTACAGCTCCCAACTGGAGTCTGGATGTCCCAAGTTTCACAGAAAGCTCTCTTACCAAATTTTTCTTGCCAGTAATTTGGCATAAAATATTCAGATACTTACACAAGGTAGGTAATCAATCAGAAAACTCAATATGGCTGGAACAATCTCAAATAACTTCTGCTCTACACAACCAATCCAAATTAGAAGTGAAAAGTCTTTCAAGTATAAAATAGATTGGTTGATAAAATTGATGAAAGATTGTTCTTTAATTTCTTCCAAGGTCATCATCTCCTTTGCCAGTTTTAATTGCATTTTAATAAAACCACCATAGAATAGCAAATGTGATGCATAAGCCATTTTGCTGTCTTTGGAATAATTTGGTTTTAAGGGTTGTTCTTTTTTTTTTTCAAAAATGTAATTAGTTTGTAGACTATCTTCTGCCTGAGAAAAAAGGAAGCTGACCCGCAAGTAGATGAGAAGGTATTCATGTGATGATTTCTTTTTTCAATTAAAGATCTCGTGCATTAGAAAAATCATCTACCTAAACAAGAAGGAAATGTGAATTTCTCTAGCCAGAGAAGATGATATGATTAATTTTATTACTCGACTAAAAATTTTAGAATTTCTTTGCTAAGATTTCCTTTCTCTTGGAGGCCTATACAAATGAGGAAAGGGTTTGTAACAAAAGACATGGTTGAATAAATATAAAATTATATTTTCTCACAATATATTAGTTGTGTAAGACCATCTCAGGCCTGTATTTATTCCTTCTTTTCTCTCTGTGTTATCTAAAACTATATTATCCCTTCAAATTAGTCCTTGTTGAATCATTTTGTTTAATAAAAGATTTTGCAACCTTGTTCTTTATTCCTAATCCAACTTAACCCAAAAGCACGGTTCGTCTTACCGGTTCGTCTCTGTGTACTAACCAACTGTCGATATGATACATACCGAACTGTACCAAGCTGTATCGAGTGACACATGATACATGAGGACGTACCGATGTACCACGATACCACCAATACTGGTCCTTTATCGGACTGGTATATACTGCCTGTACCAAACAGTATGGCGAACCTTGCCTAAAAGTATTAACCAGTGAGCAGAACAATATGAAGCAACACCAAAAGATGTCATTTAGAACAATTTTAAGAAACCAGAAAATTGACTCTTAACATACCAGATTCTAGTCCAACCCTTCCAATGTCAGTGATCTGCTGATAATAAGCTTTCTGCCAAGCAGATAAATCACATTTTAGTATAACTTGTGTTTTCCCAGGAAGATATTTTTCCACTTCATCCTTCTTCCTTCTAAGAAGGAAAGGCCTTATAACCTGAGGAATAAAGAAACATTAAGAATATAGACTATCATAAAATAATAATAATAATTATTATTATTACTATTATAATAAGACTATGATAATGGTGAAATGAAACATGACAGTTGCTGGCAAGTACTTGATGTAATCGACGAATAATCAAGAGCTCTTCTTCATCAGTAAGAGTTACTTCGCATTTGTCTGCAAAGGGTGCATTGAACCATTCCTCGAAATTCTGTACTGAATTAAATATGCTAGGAAGAAGGAAATTAAGTAATGCCCACAGCTCCTGCAAACTATTCTGTATCGGAGTACCAGTCAAAAGTAGTCTGCGACGTATATGATAGCTGCATATAATGACACCTAGTTTTCATAAGCAATAGACAATACTAGAAAATCAACATAGTGAAGAAAAAAAAGAAGAAGGGATGACCTCAGGATTTACTAAGGGACAAACTACAAGGATCTAGAAAGTAGAAACATATTTCTTAAGCATTATTTCCTCACAGAAGCAAAGAGCTTAATCTGAATTCAGAACAAAGATATCAGCTTTTATTAATCGAGAAAAGAAATCTCACAACGAGGTAAGATCCTTTATCTCCAGGATAGAAATTCATACTAGGTATATAATGATGTGATGTGAAATTTTGAAATGTCTTTTTCCTCCCTAGAAACAAGAATAGGATCGATGAAGTAATAAATATCATAGCAACATGCACGAGTAAGAACTAGCCAAACACAAGCCTCAAGCAGCAAGTTGAAATTTATGAAGGTGCTAGCTAGCGGCTGGTAAAAGACTTTGTCACATGACCACAACGTCTTGTGATCAAATCCCGTCTTCACCACTTGCCTTTTGTAAAAAAAAAACTTTTTTATGTGTTCAAAAATAAGTTCCATCTAATTTTGAATAATACCGCCTGGTACGGTACGAAATTTCAATCATTGATTTCAAAACTGTGTAAAAAAGAAGGTCCATCTTTCTGCCTATATCCCTTTAGGTTCCATATAAACAAGAGATGTTAAAACATTTCACAAATACAACCCAATTAGACCCTTGAAGGGCATACATGCAAGATCTAGAATCCCAGGTAAAAGTGGCATTTTTTTGTTTACGCACCTAAAAAATGATATTTGCATATTAGCCATTCAATTCTTCACATTTGCAAAATGATGCCTAATAACTCAAAACATATGGTACATTGTTTTATGGTTAATCTACTCAACCATGGTACGGTCAAGAGACTTAAGACAACCATGAGATTGAACTACTATACCACACAACAATAACAACAACAAAGTTGTAAGTCCGGATTATTTAGGGTCGGATACATGGATCTTTTACCATCATTGAAATCTGTCAAAAGCCTTAAAATCCATGTTCATAAGATCTGATACAGTTTTATGCTGGTTGTCAGTGATTTAACGCAACCTTTCACCTTTTTTATCTGGGCTTGGGACCAACATTGCCGCCATTGAATTACTATACTATGTAAGCTAAAAAATGAGTCAATTTCCTAATTCCAAGGTTTTGTTTCATGCTTTATTTTTCACTATAGTTTCTTATTCTCCACCATCAATCTTCTAGAGTTTCAAATTTCCTACATCTAGAACTTCCAACATTTAAAAGACATAATTTCAAGGGCTTCAATGGACATGTAGACTATCTAGATTTTGTAAGAAATAAATTTATTAAGATTCTATTAGTATTAGGCATTTTCAATTGTTCTATAGGATAGATCCCCTGCATTTATCCTTCACAGACTTAGCTCACGTATGGAGCCGAGGAGGCAAACTCAGAACTTGTCACTGTAAGTTGGCTAGTCTAAAGAACTAAATACATTTGTGCTTCTTTATATCAACATAGCAAATAGTTTTCATCTATACTATATCAACATAGCAAATAGGTTTCATCTACAGCCTAACATTATCACTAATACAGCTAAAATCTTAAACTTGCAATGGAACTTCACTTACTGTCCCCTGCTTTGCTCTATTTAACTCTATGCATGATTGATTTTAGCGAACCCATCTATCAAACCTTGCTTAATCAATTCGCAACAAGAGCACTTCAAAGAAGATGATGATCATATATTGCTTGGTGAAAGTCTTGAAGGTGAGGGTTCCTTTTATAACACTTGAGATAATCTTGAATAAACAACCAATCCTCATAGTGTTCATTAAATGATTTCATAGGTGCATATATTCTTTTGTCAAAACAAAACTTTCCCTTTTTCAAATTTTAAATATTCCATTGAGCAAGCTAAATGTAGTCTTGTATTTTTCCATCCAAGTAGCAGACTTGCAGGATTAATTTTTGTTTCCCAAAAAAGAGGAAAAATTAGTATTGAACAAACATAAATATATTGACTTCATCAAATTCAGTTTCTGAAGGGAACCATACCCTGAGATGAGTGTCTTGGCAAGAACACACTCATGGTTTTTCAGGCGATGTCCTTCATCAACAATCATGTAATACCAGTGTATTTTCTTTAGAAAAGCTTTGTCTCTCATTATCAGATCATAGTGTGTGATCATCACATTAAATTTGCCTTGTCCGGAATACTCTTCCCTCATCGCCTTCCTCTCATTAAGGCGCCCATCATATAGAACAGCCACGATACTGTGCCAATAAGAGAACAAAAATGTAAGAGAAATGAGGCATCTGTAATCTAAATTATTTTCAAGACAAGGTACACACCTTGGTGCCCAAGTTGAAAATTCATTAATCCAATTTGGCAACACAGCCTTTGGAGCTACAATCAAGTGGGGTCCAGTAACACACTTATTTTCCATTAAATATGCAATTAGTGCAATGGTCTGGATTGTCTTTCCTAGACCCATCTCATCAGCCAGAATACCATTTAGATTGTTGTTAAATAAGGAAAGCATCCACTGTAGTCCTTCTAATTGGTAAGGTCTTAGTTCCCCACCTTGAAGCATCGATGGCTGCTCTGTTACCTAGGACATGCCAGAGATTTGAAGATTAGTACTCACATCTCATTGAAGGTTATGCAATTAAATAGAGTACCAGCAGTGCAAAATTACAAAAGAAAAATATGTATTAGATAAAACCATTTGTGAATCGTCTTGTCCATATCTGTACCTAGCGTCAAAGAAGGCCAACTGAAGAGACATTTATTGTCGCACACCCACAACTGGAGCTAAAAATGGCATTCTTCAGCGACAATGTACTCCAAAGGCCCTGTTTGGTATGGGGATCATATGCCTAAAATTTTTCATATGTTACAATATTAGATTTGAATTCCAATAGAATTCCTCAACTTGTCTTTAGCCACATTTTCAAAATCTCAACCTAGAATTTTCATTTTCCAACTTGTTCTTGTGTTTAGTTGGAGGGATTTATATTTATTCTACTGTTCCCAAGATTCTTATCATTGGAATTAGAACCCAAATCCCTGTATATTGGGCAGCTAACCAGAATTTCTAAGTTCCCAATCCTAGGTGGGCATGAGGAGGCATATGGGTGAAATCCTGGGATGTCAAGGGGAAAAGCCCATAAAATCCCCATGTCAAACAGGGCATAAAAAGAATTGCATTCTCTATTGGTGAAAATATGTTTGCAACTGATATCATAAGACCTTGTGAACATTATGAATTTCAGCCTTTTCAATCCAAACCTGAAGGATACTTAAGACATAGCACTAAAAGATTCTCATTCAAGACGTAAAGATCTGAAAGGACTTGAAAGTCAATAACTTCTGTATGCACCTCAGTAACAATAGATGAAGTTCTGAAAGTATATAAGTATCCAAGTGGAACCACTGTGAGAGCTAAATTAGACCTTGTTAAATTAAGTTTTCTAATAAATGAAGAAATGACTACCACATAATAACATATCAAACTCATCTGTTTAATTATTCAGTGATTGAAAACTGTCACTAATATTCTGGTGTCAGAAAAAGGACAGCCCACTCTGTGATGCATCGGTCAATGCAGATTTTGTGATATTCAGCCTTACTTCTACCTACAGAAATATTTATTCTGTAATTTAAACCCATCACATCTGGATTCTGATAAGTAACACATCATAACACCAAGACTCACCCTCATCATGGTGTATATATATACATGTACTCATTAAGAGATACAATTCAATTGTTATGCACTTAAAACAAGAGGCAATGGTCAGACTTGGATCAATTTCATGCTTCAACAATCTTGAGAAAGATGAAAATATCACTTGACTTACCGTCCTTTGCTAGAGTCAAAGTTAGATCAAACTTGAAGGTTATAAAAGAAAATACAATTACAAGCAACCAGACATCATCATATATAAAACAGTTATGCCAATAAGCACATAAAATATCTTGCTTCATTTAATTCTATCAACGTAAACCAAGCATTCTAGAAAACATAAAATCTAACATCAAAGATTTCAATTCTTCCATGTCGGATATTGTTTCTGCACCTATCCTTGTTTACACATAATCACATATACATATGTACTGATCATCCCATATTATATATTGGCCGTGAAACATAGGCATGGAAAGGAGGTGCATTTCAATGTTTGCATTTCATCTCATCAGGTCTTGTTATGGCACCACATGCACATTGATATGCACTAACTTGCCCTGAGATAGGCCTTCATGCATGGAATGGTGAAGTGCCAGCAAGATCTGGGTACATCATGCCTTGATTCTTGATAAATTTAAGTAAATAGTTTCAATTGCTCCAAGCAAACAGGAAATCCAACTTGAAACAGTGATTTAAAAAGCGCTAGGCGCTTGCCCGAGCAAAGTGAGATACTAAAATATAAAAATATATAATATAATTAATAAATATAATTATTTAAATAATAATATGATATTATTAATCTAATAAATAAAAAAATACTATTATCAATATGCAGTTAATAGTATATTGTTCACAATATACTAAATCGAGTCGATGTAAGAAGAGAGTGAGTAAGAGTAAGATCGAGGCTGCTGACTGAGAGCAGCGGTAACGGTAGCAATGAGTAGCAGCAACAGTGGCAGCAGCGAGCAGTGATAGTGGCAACGGCGAGCAACGGTAGCGGCGAGCAGTGATAGTGGTAGCAGCGAGTAGCGACAGTGGCAACGAAGAGCAACGACAGCGGAGAGAGGCAACGACAGCAGAGAGAGGTAGCGACAGCGGAGAGGAAATATCGACGACGGAATCGCGAGCAGGGTTAGGGCTGGAGAAGTCGCGAGAGGGATGTTGGAGGCTGATATCGGTGGTTTAGTTGGTTCGATTGAACCAACTAACGCAAATTCGATCGAACCAAACCTAAAACACTGGTTCGGTCGTCTGGTTTAACCAGGGCGCTCGCTCGAAGCGCCCAACGCCTGGGCTCGGGCGAGCGCCCAGGTGGCGCCTCTTTGAAGCGCATCGCCTGGACATTAAATGAGGCGCTCGGGCCTTGCCTCACCTCGCCCAAGCGCCTAGGCGAGCGCCCGAGCGCCTATTGAAATCATTGGTTTGAAATTTAACAATCCTCTCCTAGTTGACCCAAATAAAGGTTAAGTTTGGATTTCCAAAAGTAATATAAGACCTCTATTAATATATTCAGTTTACTAAGAAGAAAAACACAAAAATAGTAGAAGAGAAAGAAGACATTAATGCATGCAAACAAACAAACAAACACAGAGAGAACAATAACATTCTTTTCATAGAGGGCAATACTCTTTAACATCCACAATCTCATTTTACCATGTAATATGCTTTCACAAAATAAGAGACATCCCTAATTGTTAACACAACTTATTACCAGACTCTTTCTTAACCCTCTTAAGTGAGTTAAAACAACAAAAGTTGTAGCAGAGAAATGGTTGCAAAATTACTTAAAGAAAGCTAGGTTTATCACCTGAATAAGATAATGATGGGTCCAACATACACCACAAAGACAATCTAAAATTGATGTATAAATAATTTGTTTTCATGACATAATTTAGAAAGATCATAGTAAACATTGCCCTTACTGTACCTTTTCCTGAATTGAATGAACAGCAGAGTCATACTGACGTTGTCCTTCAAGCAAATCAGTGGCTTTTATGTTCTGATTAGACTTCACATCAACAGCATCATCACCGTTGCCTAGAGAGAATCCCTCAGGGGTTTCATTCTTAGAGATAGAGATGTGTGGAAGACTATTGGTACCCGAGTCTTTCACAGCTTCAACCCCATCAGTATGTTCTGCGTCCTTTTGCCGTTGTACAGCAGCTCCAAGACAAACAAGAAGTTCATTTGTTTTTCCAAGAAGCATTGTCAAGCGTTCATTCTTGCTTTCTTCTACCATCCGCATGTAAGCTTCTTGGTCATCTGCTTTTAATGCTTGGAACCTCAACTTCTCAGCACGTGTAGCACGTTGCCTTTGCCGTGCATGCCATGCCTACATTGCCAAAGAACAACTCAGAGTGTCCCAACCAAACATGGAAAATTTTTTGAATAAAATACAACAGAAATTATACTATAGCAACACCAATTAGCACCTTTTTGTCTTGTGAATTTCTAAATGTTCATGAGAAAACATTATTTTGAATGATCAAATATATGTGAAAAATCACTTAACAAAAAGGCATCAAGCTCTGCTAAGCAGCTAATTTCCACTCGGCACCATCTGCTATAGAATTATGTTCAGGCAAATTGCAGACATGTCAAGCTGCAACAGAAATGCCTATTGACTCTTAATTACAGCGAGGATAGCTTGCTTACTTAGGACAAACCAAAGAAAAGCAGACCACAGACTCTTAGCGGCTTTGCCATACTTAGCAACATCTCATACATCAAATTGAATTTTCAGAAAAAAAAGGTTAAGTAAAGAAATGAAATTAAACATAATCACAACCTGAACCCCATCATTCCGCTGTTTCCGTCTCTTCAAAACAGCTTGTGTTTGTAACTGAAACTCACGGGCAGCATTAAGAACGTCAGCAAAAAATTTCCTCTTGCCAATATCTGCCTGGTTCTTTTCATCCTCTTCTAATTTTGACAGCCTCTGCATGAGAATCCTCTAGTGAGATATGTATCTTTTTGTCCCTTTTAAATAACAAGAACAAGAAAAGATTTCTAAAAGTTACTTAAGGTGATAGCAGTAGAGAACCTCTACATATCTTTTCTTCCGACGACGATTATCGGCCTCCATTGCAAAACTATCTCCAGTTCCATACATGTTAAATGGATATGTCAATCTCATCATTCCCCAGTCAAACAATGTCTTTCCAGGATGTGCACATTTTTTGTGCAACCAATATTCTGCACTCACCTGAGACCGCACCTTCCTCTGCAAGTCTACAAGCTAAAAAAAAGAAAAGATGTTAACCAGAAATGAAGGAAAGCAGCATCTAGTCACAAAGGAAAATGTAAATATCAATTACATATCATATATTGACTCATTATAATAGAAATTGTCCATCAAACTTTGTGAAACTTCTAACTACACAAAATCATATTAATCAATCACTTGTTTCTGCTACTATGTCAGCAAAGGACAAGTTTTATGCCAGAGAGAAGACAAAATGGTCCAATTATTCTTTGGTAAATGAGCAGCTACCCTAAATTTAATACTACATTAGCTTTTGCAGTGCAACACTAGAAACCCTTGCACTAATTATGTACAGTAGCACTAGTGGCAGAGATCTGTATGATAAGACCCTAAAGTCTTATCGTCGCTCTGATACCAAATGATAAGACCCTAAAGTCTTATCGTAAAAAAGAAGAACAGAAAGGGGATGATCACTTCGAGGGGATCGGCCTCCTTGATCGCTTCGAGGGGATCGGCCCTTCTTGATCGTTTCGAGGGGATCGACCTCCTAGGGTTTGTCAAAAGACAAAAATAGTATTTTTCATATATTAATCAAACTTTGTGAAACTTCAAACTACACAAAATCATATTAATCAATCACTTGTTTCTGCTACTATGTCAGCAAAGGACAAGTTTTATGCCAGAGAGAAGACAAAATGGTCCAATTATTCTTTGGTAAATGAGCAGCTACCCTAAATTTAATACTACATTAGCTTTTGCAGTGCAACACTAGAAACCCTTGCACTAATTATGTACAGTAGCACTAGTGGCAGAGATCTGTATGATAAGACCCTAAAGTCTTATCGTCGCTCTGATACCAAATGATAAGACCCTAAAGTCTTATCGTAAAAAAGAAGAACAGAAAGGGGATGATCACTTCGAGGGGATCGACCCTCCTTGATCGCTTCGAGGGGATCGACCTCCTAGGGTTTGTCAAAAGACAAAAATAGTATTTTTCATATATTACTGAAAAGAAACAGTTACATCCCTATTTATAGAGTTCCACCCAGAGTTCATCAGAACTTGAACTCTAATAATAAATAAATATTAAATAAACCTCTACTTGATTCTAATTGAACCAAACTGACTAAATAAACAATTGGACTAAATAGACTCAATAAACATTATTCAAAAGCTCAGAAAAAGGGTCCTAACAGTTCCTCCCTCTTCAAATCAGCCTTGTCCTCAAGACTGAGCAGCATCAATCTCGGGGAGCTTGTCTTTTAGCACTTCAGTCATAGGCTATCTGCAACGCATCACAACCCGTTGATCAAGTAAGTATGGTCTCCACTTTTTGACAGTGTAAGCAATAGGTCGATCTTTCAGTGTAATAATCGTTGTAAGAAATTCCTGGCCTTTACTATCATAAGTTAAAATTCGTCCATCAGCTTCGAATATATCACATCCTTCAATGTGGTGGGCTAATTGGACTGCAACTTTCCTGTCCATAAAATTATTAGTGCTATCTGTATCAATCAAAATAGTGACAGGTTGATGCTTCAAAGTTCCTCCGATTTTCATAGTTTGTGGGTTAGTGTAGCCAGCTAATGCATGCACTGTATGTGTGATGGCTTCAATATCTTCATCAGTTTTCATACCTTTATGATCGGAGTCCAACTTTTTTACTTCCAGTTCCTCTCTAATTGGCTCAATCATCAGAAGTTGCCCTTGTTTACATCGGTGCTCCATACTCCACTTTTCATCATAGTACAAACCCTTTGCTAATCTTTCCTTAAATTCTTCTTGGGTTAGTCTTCGGGTGTCAAGGCTTTGGTTGGGAATAGATAGGGCTGGTGGCTTACTGATCATCTGGTTATTGTCACTTCTGTTTCCATGATTTTCCCTATTGATTTTTTTCTCATGTAGATGTGCGAATGAGATCGCAGCTATCATAGTGCGAGATTGACGAGCCTTAACTTCACACCGGATCTCTGGAATAAGACCTTCAATAAATGTATCCAGAAGTTGTCGTTCCGACCAATCTCTAGCTTGATTTGATAATCTTTCAAACCTACTCTGATATTCCAACACTGTAGAAGTCTGACAAATTTTTTAGAGCTGTCCATCCACCTTCATATATGAGTAGATTGTGTCACAATCTTGGGACCCTTTTCTAGTATTTCCAGATCTGTGCAATGTAGAATTTGAGCTCCCACCTTGTTGAAATTTACTAAGGCTCCCCAGTAAGTCCTTTTTGAAATCATTAAGTACTTCTTGTAACCGGTTCTCAATTCTAATTTCCAATGCTTCCATTTGTGCTTTCACTGAGTTATCGGTGGTCATTTCGTAAGACTGCAAATATGTAATCTCAACTCCTATTTTTGGTGTTGGTCAAGGGCATCAATCACTGCCCTGTTCGGTGTTGCTGTTGTGACGCAGTCGGTGGCAACACTATGTGAATGAAGGGTTGCTGCAAGGATGCAGGGATGTAGCTGCGGTCGTCGCGTGGGAAGCAGCGATGCTTGTTGCGGTCGCTACGTAGAGGGATCGCTGTTGCTGATGGCTTGGAGGCAGCGATGGTGGTGCGGCTAGGGCAACACCGCTAAGGGCTCAGCGCTGCAATGGCTGTGACGGCGCGGATGGAAGGCAGCGTTGCTCTGTTTCTGTCACACTGCGGAAGGAGGCGCTGGTGAGAGGCAACGATGCTTGTTGCAGTCGCTGCGTGGACGGATCGCTGCTGCTGAGGGCTGGGAGGCAGCGATGGTGATGTGGTTGGGGGCAGCGCCGGCAAGGACTCACCGCTGCGGTGGCTGCGATGGAGGAAGAGTTGCTGCCCTGTGTTTTTGTCACTGTGTGAGATGAGAGCGCCGAGGCTGAAAGGCGACGGTTGTGACTGCTGTGACCCAAGGAAGCAATCGCCGAGCAGCCGGGTTGAGGCTGTGGTGATGCCAACCAACAACTGCAGCAGCGGAGGCAGAACAAGAGGGAGGTGGCGTTGAAGCGGCCGGGGTTGAGGCTGCAGTGGTGGCAACCGGCGACTGCGGCAAAGATGCAGAGCAAGGGGGCTGCAGCAACGGTGCAGATCAAGGGGGTTGAGGTGAAGGCTGCGGTGGCTGGCAGCAGCAGTCGTGGCAGGCTGGGCGGCGAGCAGCGTCGTCGCTGGCTGGGCAGCAGTGGCGACGGTGGTGGCAACCGGCGTTCGCAGCAGCAAGAGGATTGCACTGTTTCTCGGTCACAAGGGGGCAGAGCAAGGGGGAGTGGCAGCGGTTGTTCTCGCCCGAGCCAGGGGGAGCGGCGGCTGGGAGGCGAGCAGCGGTCGCCGCACGGTGGCTGGCAGTGGTGGTGGGTCGGCTGGAAGGCGACGGCGCTCGAGGCGTGGCTGCGATCGACGAGGGGCTGCGGCAACAGAGGAAGCTCTGTTTCTGCAACCGCTGCAAGGAGGGGCTGCGGCAACCGGCGGCTACGGTTGCGGTGCCGGCGGTCCTTCTCGCTCGAGCGAGATGGGGACGCAAGGAGAAGAGGTCGCTGGCCGGGTGATCGAGCGGCGGCGATGCGGCTAGGAAAAGTGGTGGTGACGCGGCTGGGAACAAGGGCAATCCGTGAGTTGCCCTGTTTCGGTTGCCGCGAGGAGGGCGACAATCGGCGGCTGCGACCCAAGGGGAGGTGGGCGACGGTGGAGAGGCAGCGATGGTGGCGCGGCTGGGAGCAGCGTCACCAACGATTGCCGAGGAGGAGAGGTCGAGCGGCTGCGTTGCAACGCAAGGGGAGGCGGGCGGCGGCAGTAGGGCTGAGATGGACGCTGGCAGCGTCGTCTCCTGGCCGAGGAACAGCGGCGGCGGTGGTTGCCGACCAGGAAGCGGGGCGATGGTGGGCGCTGGCCGGAGAGCAGTAGCGGCGGGTGGGCTGGCCGGAAGCAGGGGACGCAGGGGTGGCTGCGGCTTCTTCTTCCTCTCGTGTTTTTCTTTTCTTTTTTCTTTCTTTCTTTTTTTTTTATTTTTTTGAATGAGATGGGGCAGCGAGGAGGTCGAGCGGTGGTCGAAGGTCGCTGACCGGGGAAACAACGACAACGGTGAAGAAAGAGTTGCCTTGTAGTGGTGGTGGGGAAGAAGGGAAGCAAAGCTGCGGCGGGCTGCGCCAAGGATCGTTGCTCTGATACCAAATGATAAGACCCTAAAGTCTTATCGTCGCTCTGATACCAAATGATAAGACCCTAAAGTATTATCGTAAAAAAGAAGAAGAGAAAGGGGATGATCACTTCGAGGGGATCGGCCTCCTTGATCGCTTCGAGGAGATCGACCTCCTAGGGTTTGTCAAAAGACAAAAATAGTATTTTTCATAGATTACTGAAAAGAAACAGTTACATCCCTATTTATAGAGTTTCACCCAGAGTTCATCAGGACTTGAACTCTAATAATAAATAAATATTAAATAAACCTCTACTTGACTCTAATTGAACCAAACTGACTCAATAAACAATTGAACTAAATAGACTCAATAAATATTATTCAAAAGCTCAGAAAAAGGATCCTAACACTGTAGCATAGGCAAGACTTTTGTATCTTTGAGACTGACTTGGATTTTTCTATTGCTTACATATTACAGCTTTGTGATAGTCATACATACATATACATATATATATATATGTGTGTGTGTATATATACATATATACATATATATATGTATATATATATATATACATATATACATATACATATATATATATACATATACATATATATATATATATACATATATATACATATATATGTGTGTGTTTATATATATGTACAGACATTTAATTTACATCTAACATTAATTGATCTGTAATTCAAAAATGCAACATGTTATGACGATAACTTCACATGCTACATACAATGAAGCAATACATATTGGCAAATTCATTATTAATTAAATTAAGCATATCTTCTAAAGACAAATGCATGTGATTGTTTATCCTCTTAATATAGAAGAATCTTCTGTTAATATCTAACTAGAGAGCTCCCAGTATGCGATGTACTATCCTATATATTAAGTAGTAATGTGTCATGCGGTAAGTCTTTGAAGATGTATTTTTTCAGAAAACATAATTTATGGTTAAAATTTTCAAGTTTCAATTAGAAGTACAAAATAGACTCGTCAAAGAACAACTTCACTTGGATATACCTCTTATTCAAAGTCCACATTCATGTAACACATATGTCAAGCACAGCCCAAATGCACACTAAAACAACATCTAGAGTTTTATTCATTGAATAATTCCACAATGATACAACTTGCATGCAGGATAATAATGAATCAATTTTTTTGAACCAAGAAAAGCACTAAATCTCATAAAATAAAAATGTTGAGATCATAATGCAGCCACTACAGAATCTCAAGTCCAAGTTCATAAAAAGCACTAAATCTCATAAAATAAAAATGTTGAGATCATAATGCAGCCACTACAAAATCTCAAGTCTAAGTTCATTGGATTGACCAAATGAAATCATTTTATCTTCCAGTTAAATATAAGGTAACAAACTTGGTCGATTGTGAGGGTGATACTGAATTGTACAACTGCTTCTATGAAGTTACCTTTGGTCATTTTCAACCTCTGTATATCATCCAATTTGTGATCTAGGAGGCCCATCTAATCAACTATATGATATTATCAGAACCTAGCACAAACCTACATAGACAAAACCTCCTAATAAGTGTAAGGTAATTAGTAATTTAAAAAGGTGCTCGGGTGAGGTGAGGCGAGGGCCGAGCGCATCCGACACGCTTTAGTAAAGCGCCGCCTAGGCGCGCGGGCAAGCACCCAGTTGAAGCAAAGCAACCGAACTAGATGATCAACTCTAGTTCGGTTAAACAGTAGCTTAGTCGGTTCAATAAAACCCTGCCCCTCGCGACCCCCCCCCCCCCTCCCCCTCTCTCTCTTTTTAATTGAGTATTATAGTCGTCTCAACTTCACCGCCGATGCATAGGTCTGATGCTTCCTCTGCCGTCGACGAACGAGTCCAAATAGATTTCGTGCGTGGTTCCCTCCAATGATGCTACTTTTGTGAGCAGCTCCTTCCACCGCCGAGGGATAAGACCACAGCTTCCTTCGCCACAACCGACAGACACATCTAAAGCTTCCTCCACCCACGACGTCGTAGTCCGTAACTATCGCTGCCACCACTGTCGCCATCCGAAGCTTTCACTGTCTCAGTTGCCATTGTCCGTAGCTTCCTCCGTCGTCGTTGCCATCGTCCAAAAGTTCCTCTGTCACTATTGCTCTCTCCTTCCCCATGTTCCACTATCGATGACTCTTTTATCCCCCTCCAACTACTGTTAACAATGGATTAAATATTGTTAACAGTAGATTGTTAATCCTTAACTAGTATTAAAATTACTATTTAAGTGTTAACTACTATTACCATATAATAGTCCCTATTTAGCATTGTTAATATCTATTTATTTAGAACTATTATTAGGGTTTCAGGTTCAAGATTAATGATAAGTGTACAAAGTAATTCAGAAGATCTATTAAAAATTTTAAAAAATGATTTTGCCTGGAATACAATTATCTAAAGGATCCCAAAGATCCTAATGCAGTTACTTGTATCTTCTGTGATAAGACTACTAAATGTAGCATTTTCCATGCAAAGCAGCATCAAGTAGGGAACTTCAAGAATGCATCAGCATGCAAGAAGTGTCCACCTAATCATATTTATCAATTGTATTATATATTTTTATAGTTTAATATTTCAGAGCATCTCATTTTGCTCTTGGCACGTTTTGACACCTAGCGCTTTTTAAAACATGGAAGGTAAGGACTCTCCTGGACATCACTCTCATACATACTCTACACTATTTCTCTCTAGTTTAGTTATAATCATCATCCTTCATAATGGAGATGTCTGACTTGGGTGTCTGAGAGGCCAATACAAGGAAACCCACAGCACCCTCTGACCACTTTTTCATCTTGTAGTTGACTTTATGGTTGGCACTCGCAAACTCCATAGGCAACTAAGTTTAGATCCAATTGCTTGATCATGCTAACTCACTCAAATGATGCAACATCCAAATTGCAAAAACTGAAACCATTTACTGTTCTTATCATTTCCAGTAATAGAATCATACATGATCCTCAACCTCAATTCCTCATATTGAATGCACTCATTTTAGCACAAAGCAGTAACACTACTAATTCAACTATTTTCAGCATTTAATGATCTCTTAAATCTCCTAAATAGAGGAGCTGCCTTTTCACATTTACATAGCATTCGCTCAAACAACTAATAATACTTGCACCTTACAAAGACCTAAGTTTATCCATCACCTACTTTCAGTCTCTCATTGATCAGAAATGTTAATAACAATTAACATGACCAATGGAACTTCATTTTGCGTAAGCAAATGTCAGCTATGAACCTAGATGTATGCCCCACAGTGTAAATGTATACCATGGGGGCTTCCTAGAATCAAGCATCTCAGATATATGCCATGTAAAATGCAAACATGTAGATTTCATGCATTCGTTCATGCTAGTACTTGTAACAACAGGCACATGAGCTACATACCATGTTGTCATCAGGCAGCAATAGCATGACATGCAGCACTTTGACACTTGTTTGCCACTTGATCAATACAGTAAAAGCATCACAGTACTCAGAGAGTAGAGAAATAATATGCATTAAGAATATCCAAAAGGAATAATCATCCAAGTATAGAATAAGTGAGTATCAATGTTGTACTATGAAACATAAGCACAAAAATGCCTGTTCAGGTTCTCTAAGTACACCATCAACTCATTCTTGTTATTTGACTGATGAATGTCAAAAAGCTTAACCTTAAATGATAAATGCTACAAAATTACCTTTATGCCATACAGCTCAAGCAAGCACTTCATTTGCAAATCTTCACCCCTACTCGATGGTAATACTGATTCAACAGACACGTTCAGTTGGCTGAAAAAATAAAGATATATCTACCAACAAACCAAATAATATAGCAAATATCCTATATCAAATGAAAATATTTTCATAAAATCAGATGGAAATAACTTTTTCATTTTACAAGAATCATATAAACTAGCTGGTAAACTTAAGCTACGATGCTGTTGATCAATGTTATAGCAATCAAAAACCAAATGTTTATATTTTCTAAAACTAACAAAACTAACAGCTATAACTGGACTACTGGAGGAAATTCACGTAGAGATACATATGCACAGAAACAGGATTGCACAAGAAAAAAAGAAAAAGAAGCTCCAACAAAAGTTTTACTGCATCTTTTCTTTTTTCGCTAAGGCACTCCATACTCTGTGGTCTGGCATGGGTACAAGTACCAAAATTTTAAAACCTTGAGTGAAAGGTGATAATTTGTTATTTTCTGGTAGCATAGCATTGATGCCAACAAGAATTAATGATTAAACAAAACAGTGATAAACAATTATAGCAAACTGTATAAAAAAGTACATGTACAGCATGATAAAGATGTCTCAGACACCAGGACACTTTTAAGCAAAAACATTAAATCCATGAGAAAAAATTCCATGCAAGTGATTCAAAATAAACAGAAAAAAGCAATCAAACTCTTGATAATAAAAATTACCCTCAAGTTCTGCAAGACGATGCTGAATGAGACTGTTGAAATGACGTTCTTTTGATTCTCTCAGCGCCGAACTCCACATGCGAGTCGATTGCTGATTTAACAAGACATCCTCTAGCGCTACTATCAAACTACCTTCGCCTGGCACTCCATTAATCTGCATGAAAGTAACAGTCTAAATGCTGGCACATCATTCCAACTCCATTATGATGACCAAGAATACAAGCTAAAACAAAAGGCAGAAAACCAACTCTGTCAAATGCACACAAAATAAAAGGGTTAGCTGGTTGCATCAATCACCCATTAATCCAGTGTCCTGAACATATACAATTTAGTGATTGCTCATTAATCCTTAGTACACAATCGAGAAACCCTATTAATGTACCAAGGGTCAAACCCATTATAACAAATATAAAAAATATGTCAAAGTACAATCCTTGGGTCATCATAACTGTGTAACATATGTATAAATAATTTATGAAGGGACAAACATGATCATGATCTCGTCCTTCCATGAATCGTCACTCTTCATTTTACATGCACTTTTACTCTCAAACCATTTTTCCAGTTAAAAAGTCGGCCTTCAGTCTCTAAAAATTATAAATCGAACAATCAACTACAACATGTCTGGTATCATACTAAAATGGATCTATGCCAGCCATATTATTCTCCTCATGCTGGATGTTTAAATATAAACAACGAAACACTGAAAAGTACTCCGGAGGTAACCTTGATTGAAAGAGTTGCAGTAACATCTGAACAAATTGAGGGATGCTTATAACGTTCAAGCTTATGAACTTCAGAAAGCATTATAACCTTCAAATAGGGATGTAGAAAATTATCTTAGAAACTAAGTTTTCTGGTTCAACAATGTGCTTTCATCACAACACTGCAATCATTACCATGGCTCAACAAGCGTTAGCATGTTCAGAAAAAAAAAAACGAATATCACAAACAAAAGAACAGTATCGATAAGCAAGGTATAATAATTGTCTAGTTTTTCACTCGGTACAAATTTCCGAGGCAAGAAAAGCATGACGATTCTCTGTCTAAACAGGAGAAATCAGATTCTGGCCTAACTCACATCCATTGAGTTCAGACCTCGATAACCAACAGGATATCTGCTGGTGTGCACAGTCCATTCTGATGGAGCATTTGGGCTCCAATGAAAGCTCTTTTTTTATTCACATAAAAACCCACCATTCAATTTATCATGAAGATCTTTACCCCATAGAATTACTTAGAAGCATGATCCTACTTCAATTTATCATGATCCACTTAGAAGCATGATCCTATTACCCCATAGAATTACTTATGACAGTCAACAATAAGCATTCATTCTTTTTCTAGTGTCACGATTTCAAAGTTAAAAAAGTAATCATTCATTCTTTTTCCAATGCCACAATTTCAAAGTCCTCCTGATGGAGAACCATCTAGCTTTACAAAGGATTTCAGAACCATCTCTAATAATTAAGATGATTTTGGATAGCTCTCTCATCCAAATACATTGGTATTAAAAAACTCTTCATTCAATAGCTATTTTTTAAAAATATTTAAAATTTTGTTAGATAAACTAGTCAATCAAACTATTCATTGATCTCCCAAACTCTTCCAAGTCGCAATAGAAATATCATCAGGTCTCTTAGCTATTTAAGAAATACAAATGTAATAAATGCAAGACATGAATAACATTAAAAAAAAATAACCAATAAAGAATTGCCAGCAGCTCCATCTTGTCCAACCAATTATCTTTTTCAATCAATGGCTCTGGTGTGTATATTTAGGAGCAATAATCCATCTATTCATTCTACGTTGACGAGACACATATTCAACAGCCTACGCCTATAAACGTCACCGCCTGACACATTCAAAAAAACACACCAGGAATCATCTCAAAAACGTTGTACGATTTACCAATCAACTCGACAACAAGGCCAAAAAACATGATCCAAGAAGTGAAAGTTAACCCGATTCTGAAATCTCGAATAACCATTCTAGCATAATTAACCCAACGATGCATAATTCTTAGTCAGTAACAAAGTCCTTCGTATAAGAGAAATTCGCTGAAACCCTAATTTATATCCAAACCACGATTACTGACTGATTCAAATATATCGACAAAAAAGGAAGGGAGAGGGCGCGGACCGCAATCGATTCAGCGGAGGCTGGGGCACCACCGCCCTCCACCATCTCCTGCAGCTCCGACGGCTCATCGCCGCGGTAGATGGAGGAGACGGCGCGGAAGACATCGGGAGGGAGGGGGAGATTGCGCGAGAGGAGGTTGAGGGCGCCGACCAGGGTCTTGGCCTGCTCCGCGCGGCGATCGGGGGCGTGTCGCGGTTCCTCTGCCACCGACGCCACCATGGACCCTCGACTAGCGCACGAACCGAAGCCCAACAGAGTCTCCTCTCTTCCTCGTCTTCTTAGTGTCGATCCTGTCGCCCGTCTCTCTTCACTTCTCGTGTGTCGTGATTCTTCGAGCAGTCGATGGAATTCGGCCTCGCCCGCGCTCTTCTTCTTTTCTCGTCTGTAGAAGCTCCCAAACGGATCCGCGTGTCACTTGTGATTCCGAATGTGCCACTTGATACCCATGTGATATGTAACTTCTGAACGGGTAGGATATGGCCTGCATCCGATAATGATCCGAACCGGGAATAAGACGAAAGAAACGATGTAACGATATATATATATATCGGGTAGGATATGGCCTACATCCGATAATGATCCGATCCGGGAATAAGAGGAAAGAAACGGTGCTATGGTGACAACGTGGAGATATTTTATACACACACAAATATATATATATATATATATATATATATATATATATATATATAATTTATATGTTTATTTATATATTTATTTATTTGTTATATTGTATACCTCATCATATTTATGAGCGATTTTTCTATAAAATACTTACATTTTAGATATTTTGGGTTTAATTATAAAAAAATAAATTTGAAAAATGTTTAGATAATATTTCAACTTTAAATAAATCACACATAGTATATCAATATACCTCTATCGATTATTGCCTTCCATCTCATCGATCGCCACCTTGTGCCACACCCATCACTCCTCCTCCATCGAACTCGTCTAATAATGAAGGTACGATGAATCTTATCAAATTTGTTGGGTAAATGATAGACTTTACGAGTGAGCGAGGGTGATCATGAGTGTGCACCCTCATTATCATGTACAAAAACCTCTAAGAAAAACTCATAAAATGATTTTTTTTATTAATAAGCTCTTTTATTATTATTATTATTATTATAACTTGATTTTGATGCCAGGAGTATGGTCAAAAGTTTTAGTGTCTCTCACTGGAATAATATATGCAATAATATAATTTTATGTTATATTATAATATTTTCAATAATATCAAGAAACACACTGTTATATAATATTTTTGTTATTGTATTATAGTGTGTTCATTGTATCATTGAAAACATTATAAAATAGTATAGAAACATTATAATACAATACATTGTAATATAATATTTTTTTATATTATATTATAATATTTTCCTAGTGTTATTGAAGACACTGTAACATAATATGAAAAACATTATAATTGGATCGATACATCGTATCGATCAATCAGATATTAGGTTGAAAAAAAAGAAAGTTTTGGAAAAGAGATGTCTTTTTTGGGAAAAATCTAATTTTTTTCATAATTACATATCATTTCCAATATCTAAAATTTTTATTTTCTTAATATATAATTTATAAACTCTAATTAATCTAACTCTATTTAGAAATATAAAAGAGTTAATTACTTTATCTTATTCTCACTGAAATATTTTCCTTATTTTACTGCCTTTCTCATTTGCCTTTTATAGGTCCGAGAATTCCCATCGAAATCTAACGACATGCTAATACTCTGCTTCGAGATCCGTGAGATCTCCAATCCAACGGCGAAAAGTGTCTCAGGCGACTGCTTTGATGCATCAAGTCTCCACCGTTTGATAAATCATGGGATGAACACAGGGGCTCCACGCTGGCAATCCGCGGGAACCTCAATCGACCAATCACAAGAAAAGACCTTGCGAAGGACCCTTTCCCCCGCACCTATATATACAGGCGGCGACGAAGGCGATCCGCAAAACTGAAGCCTTCGCCCTCCTCCTCGTTCCTCTTCGTTAGGGTTTCTTCGCGAGCAAGATATAACAGAGATGAGTTCCACAACGTCGGCAAAGGGCGGCCGAGGCAAGGCCAAGTCGTCGAAATCTGTCTCCCGTTCGCATAAGGCCGGCCTCCAGTTCCCCGTCGGCCGCATCGCTCGGTTCCTCAAGGCCGGGAAATATGCCGAGCGTGTCGGCGCAGGTGCCCCGGTCTACCTCGCCGCCGTCCTCGAATACCTTGCTGCCGAGGTCGGTTAACCGGTCCTGGAATTGGCCGTGGTTTTGACTGGCGGTTTGATTTGATTAGGGTTTGATTCTTTTCAGGTCCTGGAATTGGCCGGAAACGCTGCGAGGGATAATAAGAAGAATAGAATCGTTCCAAGGCATATACAGCTCGCTGTCAGGAATGACGAGGAGTTGAGTAAGCTTTTGGGAGCTGTTACGATCGCCAGTGGTGGTGTTTTGCCCAATATCCATCAGACCTTATTGCCTAGTAAGGCGGGAAAGGGGAAAGGGGATATTGGATCTGCGTCACAGGAGTTCTAGATTATAAAGATATAATCTTTTGGTATGATGGAATATGATGAATGGAGTGAGCCTGATAATGTAATAAAACGTTTTGGCAAGTTGTTGAATATCCTTATCATAGAATAGGATGAGAGGATAATTGAAAATTGATTATTTTTATGAGGTTATAATCCTTTTCTGGTTCTCAATCTAATTTTCCATTTGCACCTGAAATCAATTACTTTTTGGTTACATTCAGTTGAATTGTATTGTTCGATTGAATCAGTGGCTTGTTTAACTGCATTCTTCTCATTTATAAAGCCTGTCAAGAGGAAAAAGAATCCTCTTTTGATTTGGATATCTTTACAGTGTCGTGATGGTACACTTGTATTGATTCTTGGTATTTGTGATGGTGCTCTAGATTTGTATATCTTTCTGGAGAATCTTTCAGTGTGGTTGACCTTTTGATCTACTTTTTCACATTTTAGGAATGTGATCAACAAGAACACATTTTTTTCCCCTTCACTCTTTTTGCTATATAAGTTGCTTCTGCCTCTTGATTTCTTCCCCAGTGCAAAGGAAGTTGAGTTTGACATTTGCTTATCTTGGTCCTATTGTTTTTGTCAATTTGAGGTTGCTAACTATCAGAGCTGTAAAGTCTTTTTAGCTGGCTGTAAATTCTGTTTATTCTGGAATCTTGTGGTGTGAGCTCCTAAGACGAGGAGTTGAGGAGCTAAGGATAAACAGAGGAGAGAACTATCTATTGTCAAGTATGATGCACACAGGATGTTCTTCAGTGATCTGGAGTGGCAATACAAGTTACTAGTCTTGATGTTTTGTGATTTTTTGATGCTCTCACAGAAAATTGTGCAACATCTGTTATTGTATCATGCATATTCTTTTTTTTTTTGTTCTTTCCTTAATGAATTGGTCTCTGTTTGTTAAGTTTGTAGGAGCTAATTTATCTTATTCCAATGATCACTCAATTAGGTGATGAGAATGAGAGCTTTGTTTTTTGTTTTTTTGGCTTTTTCTGTCCTGAATAATTGGTTCTTCTTTTAGTGTTCACTGCTACAGGAATTAAGAGGAAGAGAAACCTTTGTCATGATTTTGGTTGCTATCTGCTTTTATTATGATAATTGTTAATCAGAAGGCACCAGTGATTTGCTCTTTTAGGGGAAAAGAAATGAGCATGATGCATTTTATGAAGCACCTGACATTATGTTTGATGTTGGTCTTCATCTGTGTTGCAGCTAATGTTCATTTGGCCAAATATATTTTGTTCATAGTCAATCAGGGATTGGCAACTAGACACTATATGATTTTTTGAGATAACATGAAAATTAGGTCATGTAGGAAGAAGATTATCTGGTGTTGATCATTTTGATTGATTCACCAATTTCAAACCACTTTAAGTGCTTTGTGTTCATTGATGATACATCGGTTAGTAGTATGTCATAGTTAGATCATTCTTTGGCAGCTAAAGAATTCAAGCTAGCCCATAATGAATTGATTGGATCGAATCCTCAAATTTTGGACTTCATATATATGGTATATCTATTGCATTATATAATTTCACAGCCAGAGGTTATGGGCAACCAATGAATTGTAGCTTTGTAGATGAAGGTATGGCTCTTTAAATGACTTTACTCATACGTAGTGATGTGTTTGGGAGTTTGGATGCCACCATATGCTTTTGGAAGGTTATAGAAATCTCTTGCTGACATGGTATAGCTGATGCTGTGATTCTTGACTTGTGTATTTTCAACAATCCATTTTATGCATTTGAACACCTACCTGATTTGAATTGGATTGGTTGGTTCTTCTGATTCATGTAAAACCAGTTGCATGGACCAGATTTGTTCTGCCTTTTGATAATTTTCAATCCAACACTTAAGCTGGACTGGCCAGGGGACCAATTTTCACTTTTTGGTAGTTTTGATTTCAATTATCATATAACTATGCCAATGAGTGCCAGTGATGGTTATGGCAATAATCTAGCCATTTGTTATATTTCCTGATCTCATTATTTATTTGTGCCTTTTCAAAAAAAATTTCTCTAACAATCGGTTGAAGTCAAATTAGTTCTCTGAAGAAAGTCAGAATCTATAGCGATGTCATAATGACAAAGCTGGTTATACTGATATTTTTAGAAGTCTTGGCCTGGTTGAGTAACTTCTTTGGGATGTTGGATGCAAGTGTAGGTCCATGAATGAGGTATCAAGATAAATTTTAATTTATGTCTTTGCAAAGGGATAATGTATGGTGTATAGCTTATTAAATTGTATTTGAGAAGGAAAGTTATTCAAAATAATTCTTAAAAGAGCACTTCTTTTGTAGAGATCTGGTGCAATCAAATAATACAAATGATGTTACATGCTATTGATAGAAGGATTAGAGTTATATTGGTCAATAGGGTTTAAATGTTGGCCATTAGTAGGTAGCTTCTCTGTTACACTGAATTATTGGAGGCCACATTAAGTAAAATGAGGCTACAGATTGTTTACATTTTCCTTGTACATTAAATGAGATTTATTGAAGTTAAGTTTTCAAATGGTTGCCTATATCTGTAAGCATCTTGTGGTTTGTTTACCTGTTGGTTAATTTGATAAGGCAGTAAATATATGTTTATCGAAGAACTGTGTGGAATTTGTGATGCAGGTGCCACAAAGGCCACAGCTTGGATGAACTGAAACTCAAGGAAAGTGACGCTTCCTTTTTGTCACTGGTAGATATATGATTGGGTTCAATGGAGAGAAATCCTCAGCTTGCTGCAATCTCAGGTGGTGTTTCTGCATGGTTTGCACTTTGCTTTCTCCAGCACAGGTATTCTTCTCTGATCATTAGACTTAGTGAGTTAATCAATATTTACTACCTTAGCAGGCAGCAATACTTCTTTTAAATGTTTCTGAAAGATTGGAGATAATCATGATGCCTAACTTAAATCTCATTTATGCTTTCTTTTATTTATTATGTGATTGATATATTGGTCAGATATTTACATCTATAACACATTATGGCCATCACCTTTTAGTATCTTGACAGAAATTTCAACAGTTGCTAAATAAAGGTGTACCATATGTTTAAACTGTTTGATTGCTAGCTTCTTGTTAAGTTTGTTTTTTCCCTGACCATGGTGTTCATTTGAGCACTTTTGCAGTTCATTCTTCTGTCCCTTTTTGAAGACTCCTTCCACCTTTGTAGAAAGGGAAATGTGATGAATTATCAAGATAGAAACATCTCATTCCATTTTGGCACTGCCGCTGACGACAGCTCACCCTCCAACAACATTACCGACACCAGTGCTCTTCCTGTTTGACGATCAAAATGTGGCTCCAGGTAATATAATAATAAGACCTGCAAAGTTGGTCTTTATCCACGGACATTTATCAGTCTAATGGAGTGGAACTTTAGTTTGGCACTTATTCAGTCTAATGTTTGCATCGGAAATTATATATGTTTTATATGTTTGGCTTGCACCTCAAAAAGCTATGCCATTTTGTATATGTGATATATCTCTAGTTCTGCATCAGCTACAAATGATGAAAGGATGTGTGCATTTTTGTGCTCCCATGATTCTAGCATGCATTGTGCTATATGGTTTTTTTTGCCATATGGTTATCATAGTTGTGAATTTTATGGTATGATCATTGAACTTCCTGTAAAAATTAAGGCCCAATCAAGGAATGATGCACGAATGACATCAAGATTGTTGATGCATCTGGGAATTTTCCTGTTCCAAGTCTAAAGGTTACAGGAATGACATCAATATCATTAGATCTCTCTTTTTTTATATACTATTTATTGATTCAATATTCCAGCCTATGTATAAACTGGGTTCTCAGAGGCACTATAGATATTTCCTGAAATGTATGTTTCATTTTAAGCTTAGCTTTTATTGGTGGTTTAAGTGCATTAAATAAGGTGAGATAGTTGGTGAGGCTTATGTTCATTGGTTTACATGCAGCTCAAACTCCAGAAACTGATGGACTGGGATTTATGGATGAATGGAATATTGAAGCACCCATGAATGGTCCTGCCATTCCTGTTTTTGGTGTGTCAATCTACATTTTCCACCTTGGAACTGCAATTATTACCTAATGCTTCTTCTTCTTCTTCCTGGGACTGCCTTGTTGCCAGGTTAAAGAGGAGACATTTTGTCTGAAGAGCATATTTATGGACAGCAATCTGTAAGCCACAAGTGGATGTGACTATTTGCAGAACAAAGGTATATTACATGCAACCACCCCTTCAGTTCACTGCTTTTGCATTGCAACCAGAGACACTATGCCACAAGCATATGTTGGATTCCACCTTTTATTCATATTACGTCAAACTATAGGAAAAAGGCTTCTTCCTTGGCTACCAAAGAGAGACTAGCACTTGAAGCTAATGCTTGGCCGCATAGGCTAAAGAAATGGCAGCAAGCAAAGTTGCCGCGGTTGGGCAGAGCCACCTCCACTCTCCGCCATTCTTCTTGCCCTCCTCCACGGCGCCGCCAAAGAGGTTGAGCGCCTGGTCCATTCCCTCGACCTTCGCCAGCTTGCTCTTCAAAGCCGTCTTCATGGCTTCCAGCTCTCCTCCCATATGCTCCATGCTCTCATCCGCATCCTGCTCGATGTCGATTCCTCGTCCAACGCCGTCCTCGTTGCCTTCCGTCACCAACCCAGTGATGAGCTCTGAGGTACTCCTTAGCAAGGACAAAGCTCTGGCCTTCCCCTCCATTTTCTTGGATACTTGTTGGGCGGTCCTCAGTTTCTCCTCCAGGGAATCTTTCTCCGGTCTCCGTGAATCAATAGCTGTCTCGATGATCCTGTTCTCCGCTATGAGTCCTTCAATTACCACCACCATTTTCCGGAGCACGTTGGCCGCATCATCCCTGCCCTTCTTCAGCTTCTCCAACTGCAATCTCAGCCGGCGGACCTTGGCCTTCTCAAGATCAAGGTCTCTCAAGACAGCTTCTTTCTCAGCATGCCGCTGGGCTTTTCTCCCAGTGATGTCTCCGCTCAAATCTACAAGCGCAGACAGAGTAGACGAGAGATCTGCAACCTGTCCCTGCAAAGTGGCGATTTCGCCTTCCTGCTTGGCTTTCGATTCGTCGACCGCTTTCAAGCCGAGCTTCATCTTTAGCTCCTCAGTCACCTGTGCAATCGTAGCCTTACACTTGTTCGCCTCATCAGTGAGCTTCCTCTGGGTCGACTCTCTCTCCAGGGTTGCCTGTTCCAAAGCCTTCTTGAGACCATCCTTCTCTGCTGCGACGAGATCGAAACGCTCGTTCGCGCTCTTGAGAGCTTCCTCTACCGAGCCCAACTTCTCTTCTAAAGCTATCTTTTCCTGCCGAATGGCTTCACTCTTTGAGACCTTTCCCTGCAGATCAGTGATCTTGGTTTGAAGAATACTAATCTGTTGTTCGAGCTCTTCCTTCCTCCGCTCGGTGCCGCCAACCTTTCCCATCCATCGGTTTACATCCTTGATGACCGTCGCGTGTTCTTCCTCGAACTGGCGCTCCAACTTAACGATCCCCTGATCGAGAGCATTATTTGCTGCCTGATAACCAGCGAACTCCTCCTTCGTCTTTTCAAGCACCATCGACATCGCATTTAGATCTCTTCTGCAAGCGTTCCTTTCCATGATTGCAAGTTCCAGATCTTTCTCGATCTCTCCCTTCTCTCTCGCAATCGACAGCAGTTGGTCATCAGTGGTTCTGAGAACTTCCTCCATATATTTTATCTTCTCCCCCATGGTCGCCTTTTCGACTTCCAGGGTTCCGATAGATGACAAATTCTGTTTAAGAGCCACCTCTAAGCTCTCCATCTCCTCAAGAAGGACAGCCACTTGTAGCTCGGCATGGTGATTCTTGTCGCCAGTATCCTCTAGGATGGCATCCTTATCCGAGATCGCTGCATCCAAAGTCTTCTCGATCGCATCCTTGTCCGCGTCCGCCGACTCCAGATGCAAGCCCGCCATCACGAGGTCGGCCTCCACCGGCGTGGTCCGCTCCTCCGCAGCCGTCATCTCCTCGGCGAACTCGGCGAGGCGGGAGGCAAGTACGAGGCGGGTGATGTCGTTCTCGAGGTCGGAGGAGAGGGAATGATCGAGGGAGAGGTGGTCGAGGTGAGACCGGAGGTCGCGTATTTTCTGCCGCAGCTCCTCCGTCTCCATGAAGAGGAGCTCGTTCAGGGTCTTGAGGCTATCCACCTTGCCCAGAGACTCCCCAACGGGAGACGGGGGGGGCACGGCAGCGACGGGGGAGGCCTTCTTGTCCATCGGAACTGGGGGCAGGATTCTTGAAGCAGCTTCGGGGGATGGAGGGGGGGGATAGGGTTAGCGGGAGCAAGAAGAGCTACTTATAGGCGGGCGGGCGAGCGCGCAACGAAGCGTCGGAACTCGCAGAGAGGAAGGGCGAGAGGCTCAGCTGTGGGATCCATATCAGGGTTCCATGGTCATCCCGAAGATTCAGATGGGTCCCTCCACAACGTAAATTCAGGATACGAGAAATTTCCTGTCGCCTGCATTGAGAGATGAGCTGATCTGTCCTCGTCCGGGTGAGGGGACGACAAGGGGCGGGTTTTTGAAATATCAACACTAGGTGGAAGTGGACGGTTGGGATTCAGTTGGGCTTTTCTTGCACATCCTTCCAATTACCAATTTAAGGGGTCAGGCTGTGCCGGTCGACCTACGCCAAGGGGTTGGAGGAGACCTCCCGCCGCGCATCCCCGCTCCACCTTCCAATCGATAGTTGCGACAGATCGCGAGGAGCGAAAGGCTTGGACGCGAAGGCGCAACTCTTGAATCTGTTAGTCGTCCTCCTCCTCCTACCCGCAGTCGACGCTCTTTTGTTGATCTTCCGATGTTGCTTTTTTCTTTGTTCTCGGATGAAAAGATTCCATCGACGCTTTGACGACTTCATTCTCCTTCCTTCTTGTTTGTGGTTGCCTCGTTGTTGTTGATTGGTGATCCATTTGAAGCTTGTTGATGAATGCTACTCGTACTATTTCCGGATATTGTGCAAAACTTACGGTTAGCCCTACCGCATGATATCGTCATTTGGGCATCTTAGCATCTTAAGGCGAATTCCTCTCGAGAATCAACCATTTCTGCAGGTCCTTGCTCATTTTGGATTATCCAAAGTAAATCTTTATCATTCAGCGGCAATCTTTGTTTTTTATTATAAGTTTTCTCTGATCTCTATGGATGTTGCCGCTCTTCGAACTGTGTCTATTGCTTAGAAAGATTATGCAAGCTTGTTTTCAATCAAGGATATGACATCCATGGGTACATGACGCTCTCGTAGAACTTGAACTCTTGATCTATTGACTGTTCACACTTCGTTTTAACCATGGGGATATCCGCTCGAAGATATCCCAATCCGGTGTTTGTCGACTTAGGACATGCTTAAGCTTAGAATCCGTTGGTAGCCTTTGAAACTCTTTTCATGATAAGAATCCATAATTGGGGTTAGACGTTTTACATTTGTGCCTGACTGCCATAATTGGAACTCTCTGCTTTCCAAGCTCATGACTAAATGATAATGTTTGGGTTATAGTTGATGCTCAAGCTGATTTACGACTTTGTTACCTATGTTTGATATTATCAAGATTTATGAAAAGACCATTTGACCAGACACCAAAATAATGCTTCTGATGTATGTTCAATATCAAACATGCTTTTTGACAATTAGTAGAAACTATGCTGTGGTAAAATCATGACTAATTGACTGAATTTTAACTAGTTCTCTCTATTCACCCAATATCAAAATTGGTTGGCACATTAGTGGAATTGAGTTCCAGCATAAGATCAAACATTCTTGTCCTTGATTTTAGGCTCTAGTTCATTGAATCATAATATTTTAATATCATGCTAAAGTTGGATGTTTATAGTGCAGTTTCTGATTAGTTGATTGGAATGATCCCTTTCCCCAATGTCTTAATGCAGCCAAAGGCCCTTTTTTTTTGTCATCATCAAGAGGTATGATCATCTTGATATCTTTTATAAGTACCTGATCTTACTTCTAATTAAGAAAAATGCTTGTGAAAGCTCGATAATAGCCAGCGTGAGCGTCTTCTTTTCCTACAGAAATTTGGCAAGCAATAATGAATGGCTTTAATAGCTGATTTTACTCAATTCTTTGTCTATTGTCACCAGTAATTGATGTGCACTGTTAGTCCACAAACTTCTGGACAGAGATCTAATTGTTGTTGCATATCGGTGAACCTGGGATAGAGGTCCAGTGATTGATGTGACATAGAAGGGCAAAGTACAAAATTACAGTATTATTGGAGAATTCAATGTTGCAATTTGCATGCACAAGATTTTCTGAAGCAGTAAGCTTTAGATGTAGAATCTTCAATTCTTTATTATAACTTTTTGCACAGCTATCAGTGGTCAGAGGCTTGTTGTTGGATAAACAGTCACTGCATCACAGATTTCATGATTTGTCAACAATGGAATGTTTGTTTAGCTTCAGAAATTGTCAGATAATAGAAGTTAAATGAGATATAGATAAGTTGTTTTACTAAAATGTTCTGTAATATGAATGGTCTTCAGGTGTTTGTGGCCTCTTCGAAAAGGGGAGTATTTTGCCTTTAAACAGTGGATAGATCCCCTAATGGGTGAGTCAAAGCCCTCAGGACCACAATGAAATCTTTTGGCTGGAAAACAATTGAAGTATATGTATTTGCGTGTTGCATTGAATCCCTAGGAATGATTTTTAGATTATTTCTTCTAGATTGGAGCATTAATTCTATGTTAATTGCTGTGATGGGTTACTCTAGAGCATTGACTAAATAAAGAATTTTCCCCTTAATGCAGTCTTCTGATCGCTTGAAATGTTCGAATGAACAATGTGATGCATTGAAGCAAAAGAGGAGTCATCCATTGCAGTAATTGTTATTAGCAAAGCTTTTGATGGCAAGTAGCCATCCATCACAGCCACTGTGAACAGCTTGGTACGGTTTCTGATGCGACCTTCATCTTTGCCACTTTCCTGCTTGATTTAATATTCTAGTTTCGTGTTATGACCATTGTTCAATCAGATATTTCCGGGATGAACTATTTTAATTTTCTGCTTCCTATACTGTTTGCAAGCTCCAGATGACCTTTGTGTTGTTCATGCATTGCTCTTTGTGCTGTTGAAGTTGGTTGTTTTGATGCAGAGCTCGTTGGATTCTCGTTGGAACCTGGCGGCGGCGATTTCCGTGACCTATCTTTCAGGTTCCTCATCCTGTTCAATGTGAAAGCTCGTTTTGTTCGTTGTCTTTGTCAACGCACGCCAGGGGATACAGCTCAGAGTTCGTTCGATGGATTGGTCAAGACCGCAACAAGAAGCTATGAAGCCATAGCATATGCTGGGTTCAGGAGGAGGAAGGGAGAGCAGATGGAGAAGAGTCAGAAGAGTAGCCACAGGAGCCTCCCCAAGAGGATCATACTGGTGAGGCATGGGGAGAGCCAGGGGAACCTGGACATGGCGGCTTACACCACGACGCCAGACTACCGGATTCCGCTCACGGTGCTGGGCGTCGAGCAGGCCCGCGATGCAGGGGAGCGGATCTGCCAGGTGGTGTCGGAGGGCGGGCGGGCGGCAGCGTGGAAGGTGTACTTCTACGTGTCGCCCTACGAGCGCACGCGGTCGACGCTGCGGGAGATGGGTCGGGCGTTCCCCCGGAAGAGGATCATCGGGGTGAGGGAGGAGTGCCGAATCCGGGAGCAGGACTTCGGGAACTTCCAGGTGGAGGAGAGGATGAAGGCCATCAAGGAGACGCGGGAGCGCTTCGGTCGCTTCTTCTTCCGCTTCCCGGAGGGCGAGTCCGCCGCGGATGTCTTTGACCGGGTCACAAGTACGGAAACTTCGCCCACCCCCCCACCCTCTTTCCTCCTCCCTTCTGCAGGTCTCTCAACTCGCATGCGGTGGGTCGGAATGCAGGTTTCATGGAGTCGCTGTGGAGAGACATCGACATGCGGCGGCTGGAGCAGGAGGACAACGCCAACGTGAATCTGGTGATCGTGTCGCACGGCCTGACCTCGAGGGTGTTCCTGATGAAGTGGTTCAAGTGGACGGTGGACGAGTTCGAGCGGCTGAACAACCCCGGCAACTGCGAGATCAGAGTGATGCAGCTGGGCCCGGGCGGCGACTACAGCCTCGCCATCCACCACCAGCCGGAAGAGCTGCAGCGGTGGGGGCTGTCGCCGGAGATGATCGCGGATCAGCAATGGCGGGCCACGGCCGTGCGCGGCCGCTGGTACGACAGCTGCCCCTGGCACCTGGACAACTTCTTCCAGCACCTCAAGGACTCCTCGGAGGACGACGAATCGTCGGACGAGCGCCGGAGCGCGTGATGCATGTGGAGTTGGCGTTTCAGAATCGATGGAGGGTTGCCTGTGGAGGCCTTGGCGTTTCCGAGTCCATAGAGAATTACCCGTCCTCCTCGGGCACGCTCTTGGAGAAAAAGTGGCGCAGACGACTTCCCCTTATGTCCTCTGGCGCCGTTACATCCCGCCGCTCCCCCTTTGATGCTTTGGTACATCCCCGGGGGGATGTACCGCAATGAGGGAGACAGTGGCGCGTCCCTACCGACACGTGTCAGATCGATTGCGAATTAGAGAGATAGAAAATAAGACTTTTGGTCGGTTCAATTCATCGGATCGTTTTCTTCAACACGGAATGAGTCAGATGACCGGATCGATTCATGCTCGAGTGATGTGATAATTGCGGTGATCCTGTCTGACGTCAGGTGAGCGGGACCGCAACATCTACGACGTCCGTTGGATTCAGATCCGTACAGATAACGCGCTTCCAAGAAGACCGCAGACGATACCGTCCTCCTGCGCACGCGCTTGAAGACAAGTGGCTCAGACGCATCCCCCCTCCTACACGAACGCCTCACTTCCTGTCGCTTTGTCCCCGATGCTTCGCGGAGGCAGCCGCCCCGCCCGGGTACATCCCCCGAGGACTCGTTGCCCGTTGTCTCGCCGTCACATACGTCCCTCCTCTTTGTTGCCCTACGGAGGCGGCACAGGCCGTAACGGTCGTTATCCCTCCGTCGAAATCCACGACGACGCCGGGACGGAGACAGCGCCGCCCACGAGCGCTGAGGCCACCCACCTCTCGACAAACACGTGTCGGATAGCAACACTCCTCCGAATCGACACGTTGTTTGCACCTCCACAAACCCAGACGATCTAAGCCGTCAGTGTTTGCTTTATGATGGGCGTTCCCCCATTTCCAACGTGCTGTCGTCTTGTGCCGTGGTTTCGCGCATCCATATAGCCACGGGAGGGCGGCGGCTCCCGTCGGTCAAACCCCATTTCGCCGCTCCACGTCACGCTATCTCTCTCTCTCTCTCCTTTCTATATATAATGACCGCAACGCTCGCATCTCCTTCCACCTCAAGACGCCCCTTTCTCTCTCTATTTAGAAGAAGAAGAGAAGAAGCGTGGGCCTGTTGATATGTCTCCGAGGGCGAAGAACAGCGAAGGGGGCGAGGGAGGCGGGGAAACGAAGGAGATGCGATTCCGGGGCGTGAGGAAGCGGCCGTGGGGACGGTACGCGGCGGAGATCCGCGACCCCGCCAAGAAGAGCCGCGTCTGGCTCGGAACCTTCGACACCGCGGAGGAGGCGGCGCGGGCTTACGACACCGCCGCCCTCCAGTTCCGCGGCCCCAAGGCTAAGACCAACTTCCCAATCTTCACCGCCGCCGCTGGAGCCGGAACCGCCCCATCCAGCCCCAGCAGCAGCGGCAGCGGCAACACCGTCGAGTCCTCCACCCCTTCCGCGCCCCCTCCACTGGAACTCGAGCTCGGCCATGCAGCCGCTCGTTTCCCCTTCCTTCACGCGCGTCCGTTCTTGTTCCTAGGCGCTGCTTCGAGATCGGATGCGGCGGCGTTAACTGGGTTCAAGGGAATCGGGACGAGGGTCTCACCGACGGTGATGGCGGCGCAAGCGAGGCGTCTTCCCTTCGATTTGGATCTCAACCTGCCGCCGCCGCCGGAGGTGGCTTGATCCCAACGCCTTCAGATCTTGACAGAACCCACGAACAAAATTATCTAATATTATATACATATCTTTATGTTTTTTTGAGCTGGGGAGAGAGAGGGAGATCCAACTCGGTGTACTTTCCTGTACAGGAAAGAGTTCATGCCCCCTGTTTCTGATATGAATTGTGGTTTCCTCTGGCCATTAATTCATGTGACAAGGAGAGGAAGAACAAATCTGAATCAGAGACTTACTGCATTTAATTTGGATTATTTTTGCCCTCTCTTAAGAGGGAGAACAAACAAAAAGACTTGGCTCGGGAAAAATCCAATGAATTGTGTGTGTGGTGTTGGGTTGCGTCGGTCGGCGCTTGGCTCAATTTTCTCGGTTCAACACGGTTTGAAACAGATTGCGTCGGTTCGTTTCGGTTCGGATCGGATCGGTGCGGTTCCATTGCGTCTGTAATGGGCGACAACTGAAGTCTTACGTGGGCCCCATTCGCTTCGGTCAAATTCATGACTTGGGGAGCAAACCAACTGAAGTCTTTGTGGGTCCCCTCGTGATTGGTGCGCGTTCGAAGACGAAGACGGACGTGCGATCGCAAGTCGGGCCGACCTTTACCGCGTGGCACACAACGCGGCTTCACCGTTTCTCAGAAACGGTGTGCGGGACCCATTCGACGAGTCACGTGAGAGACCACGTCACCTTGTTCGGGGGCGATGCAACGACCTATGACCGACTTCGCCCTGCAAACCCGCGTCGTCCCATCCCGATCGATCGATTGATCGAGTGAGAGAGAGAGACTGAGAGAGAGAGAGAGGGGGGGGGGGCGAGGCGATGGGGTTGAGATTGTGGGTGGTGGCGCTTACCTTGGCGTCTTGGTGGTGCATCCCTGCGGAGGGCGGCGGGGGAGGGCGTGACGAAGAAGAAAGGGAACGGGGTCGGTCGCTGCTCGGCTTCACGGAAGCCAAGGGGAACGCTTCCTATCAGTGCTCTCCCTCCGGGGCTTGCCTCCCCTGCCAGCACTCGGAAAAGGTACCGTTTTTCCTCTCCCCTAAATCCATTTTGCCTTCCATCTTCTCTCGTCCTTGATCGACGAAATGAATCTCCCTAATTGAGATTCAAAAAGAGTTGCTAACTCTTTCTATACATTTGAAGCCAAATATAGTAATATAACATAATAATCGATGAGAAGAACCTTCGGTCGAAAATGTCCAATAAGTGGATGAAAAAAAAAGATCTTTTTATCTAAACGACGAAGAAGATTACATCTTCAAGGTAAGAGGAAGAACCCAAAAGGACAAGAAAAATTGCCACAAAATTCGTAGGGTTTTGTAATTGTAAACTTATGCCTGTCAGTAGAATGCCCGAATTGCCATCACCGGATGATGAAGATAAGGCACTCAAGACTAGCTACTGTCAGTAGAATAGGAACAGATCTATGCGCTTGAATTGTTTGCTCCAACTATATATATATATATATATATATAAAGGGAAAAGCTTTATATTATCATTTAACATTGATAAGCAAAAAACTATTTGATATTGTAGGATTTTGTAGTTGTATTAGTATCTCAAGTCATGGAGATTTTTCTGTGTAAATGGAAATGTAGTTGACTTTTGATTGTGCTGTAAACTTATACCTTTCATTAGAATGTCTTATTGTTATTACTGGTTGATGACCAGTATGAGTCAGAAATCCATCTGTATGTAGTTCAGTTTGAAAGAAAGAACTTTCATCCTCATTTGACATCTATAAGCATAACCTTTGATAGTTAAAATAGGAAGAATAATTTCTGCAAAATTGAAAGAGAGATATGTCACATGAAGATTTCCTCAAGACATTTGATTTTACTGAGTATCACAATTTTTCTTATCTCATTTGATATACTGTTCTCCTTTATTTTATTTACTTATTTTTTACAGCTTTGGTTTGCTCATACAAACTCTGAATTTTTTTGGTTACAGAATGATGAGAAGTTTCTCTGCAGTGAAACTGGCTATCATGTGCCTTTGAAGTGTACAGAAATCAAACACAGTGACAAGGAAGAAAATAAGAATAAAGTGAAGAGAAGGCTGTCCTCTCTTCCAAAGCATCCAACCATTGTGCAAAAACATTTGTTTGATGCAATCAACAACTATAAAGTGAGAAAACTTTTGGATGATTCGGTAAAACGGGAAGTTGGGAATCAGAGCTACATTACTTACAGGAGCTGTGTACCTGTCATCGGTGAAGAGAAATTATCTGTTTTTGGTTTTGAGGTATGGAACTTTACTTTATTGCGGATCAAAGCTTCGATCTAGCCTTTTTTATCTATAATCTATTTTTCTATTTTTTGAGTCTCATGGTTTTGCTTTCATATGGACGTGCTAAATGTTTTTATCATTTAACACTCAAACCTCTTTTAGTTTGCAAGGTTAGTGGCATATCCAATCAAATAAAGCCCTAACCTTTCTTTACATAAGTGGTCCTCATGAGAAACTGAATACTTTTTGGAGGAAAAAATGGAAAGTATCATCGAAAATAATGAAGATATGATAGGTGATTATAAAGAAGATATAAGTAGATGACCCACTGAGTCCATATCTAGGAGATAGACAAAGCTACCTTTGTATTATGTGCTAATGCAAAGTGTCCATCTAAAATGGCAATGAGTCTAAATCGTTGTGGTATATTCAATAGATTGCTCACATGTTCAAATTAGAATTGGAAGGTTAATAAAAAATCTCAGGGAGATGCAGTCTTGAGCAAAAGATGATGATCTTGTCCACTCGAGAGGCTTCGACACATTTGTTACGATGCAAAAGATGGTGGCAAAGTCTTGTTTGCGGAAATGGTTTAAGGCATTGCATCATAAACTCTTTAGAATATTGGATTTATATGGTTTGTGAAGTGTGAACCTAGTAACATTATTTTGTCTGGAAACCTTCATAAGTTAATTACTGGATGATAACCAATGAAGTTTGTGCTGTTCTGTGTTACCTAGTAATTAACAAAATTAAAATGTATAAGAATGCGTACAAGTTTTCGTGTTCCAAACTGCCTTATAACATATGCATAAGGAGGTTCAATCTGGATTTCTTGTCTGGAAGCATGTATAAGCAACATATCCTTCCCTTCCCTGTTGACAGATACCTGCAAAACCTCAAGGGATGTTAGAAATACCAGGTGCCCTGTTCATAATTACCATTACAAACAGGTGGTGAAGTAGCATGAAACATAGCATGCGACTCAGTAAGAAATGTTAAGAGGCGTTGTAAGATGATTGTAGTGGACCACTGTTCTATCTATTAACAGGAAATGTTAGTTTGAGATCTAACTCATTCTGCAGCAATTTTTATAAGCAACATATCCTTCCCTTCCCTGTTGACAGATACCTCTCGATAGATAAAGACTCCCGCAAAACCTCAAGGGATGTTAGAAATACCAGGTGCCCTGTTCATGATTACCAATACAAACAGGTGGTGAAGTAGCATGAAACATAGCATGCGACTCAGTAAGAAATGTTAAGAGGTGTTGTAAGATGATTGTAGTGGACCACTGTTCTATCTATTAACAGGAAATGTTAGTTTGAGATCTAACTCATTCTGCAGCAATTTTTACAAGCTTTTGAAGATTCAAAGCCAGTAACTCTCTTTTATTGCAGGTGATTATGGGGGGGTTGTTACTTATAAGTGGGCCGGTCGTGTATCTGCGGCAAAAGCGAATATCCATTCAGGGGGTTGGATTCATGAAGATCCCAGCAACTGTTCCTAAGCTCTAATGTTGTGGAGCAGATAAAGGATATACAACAATGTTTCCTGCAGATAGACACACTATTGCATCTGCTAAGAGTTTCCTGTGCCATGTGTTTCTAGCATATCATTAAAAAAAATATATCACTTGTATTCATTGAACGACAGTGTTGATGTTCTCCACCTGTTCACATACTCGTTGCACCAATCCTCTCCCTCTTTATCTATCTCCATTCAAGAAAGAATGGTTGTTACAAAAGGTACTTGTACAGGTGATGCTTCTTGCCTGCTTCGTATGCTCAAGCTGCTAGAGCTGATTCTAGTTCCTTTCTGCAGGAGCTCATGCCTTGCCGATGAATTCGACATCGAAGAGAAGGGTGGAATTTGGAGGAATGAGACAAGAACCTGATCCATACAAAACAGCATTTGAGCATATACATGTCTTAATTCATTTGTTCAAGTTATCTGTTCTAATTTGATGTGCTGCCTAATTTATCTGTTCGATCTGTGGAGGATTCTGGTAGAAAGCTCACCTCCTTTGCAGCCTGCACCTCTGATGCCATAGGCAAGCTCCGGAGGAAGCTTCAGTGTACGTTTGCCACCTGAAAGAATGCAACACTCGATGAGAGTAGAGTCACGTATCCCGCAACCCGGATCATGTATTCATTCCCACATTCTGCGTACCAGCAAGCATTGGCGGGATTCCTTCGGCGCCGAGGATGCCCTGATCCCATCCTTTGATGACCTGGGAACATTGATCGAAATCGAGGTGATGACTCTGTTTCGTGGATGAGGGAGCTGAAACAGATGGGTATAGTTACCTCGCCGACGCCGACGCGGAACGTGAGCGGTCGCCCGCGGCTGTAGCTGCTGTCGAACACCGTCCCGTTCTCTAACCTCCCTACGTAATGCGCCTTGCAGATTCCACCGTCAAAATCACACGGTCAATTCCATTGAGGCAATTCTACGAACGGGTCGAGTGTGACAAGGAAAGGAAGCAGCACCTTGATGAACTGCCCCTGGGTGGCCTCGGGCCCGCTGCCCACGACGCGGTCGCAGAAGGCGAGGCCGGAGGGGGCCACGGTGAGGGCGCAGCCGGGGGAACCTGGCTGCTCGTCGGCCGCGCGGGCTGGTGAGTCGAGGAGGCGGGTGAAGAGGAGGCCGGCGAGAGCGAGAGAGGCCTCCCTCCGACCAACGGCGTGGAGACCGGGGTTGGTGGGATTGGGCTCAGAGGCCGGAAGGGTTGGAGCCGGCTGGACGGTGGTGCGGCAGCTGGGGAAGCGCAGGTGGTGGCGGCGGGGGTGAGCGAGAGGGCTGCCGGAGCGGTGGAAGCTGAGGAGGGATGAAGAAGGGAAGGAGGAGGTGGATGTGGTCATGGCTCCAAAGAACTCCATCCAAATCCAAATCCAAATCTTTCTGAGCTCAGGGATTGGATAAGAAGTGTTCCAGAGCACAAAATATCAATTGAATTATCCCTGACTTTATATAAAATATATGCCCTAAAAAGGGTATTATTTGGAGGTGCGGGGAATCGAACCCCGTGCCTCTCGCATGCAAAGCGAGCGCTCTACCATATGAGCTACACCCCCTCACGTGTTCTTTTAAAGAACAACTCAAATATTAGAAAAACTCAAATATTAGAAAAATTTCTTCAACTAAAAATAATACACCGAATAAAATCTTTTTAATTGGAGGTGCGGGGAATCGAACCCTGTGCCTCTCGCATGCGAAGCGAGCGCTCTACCATATGAGCTACACCCCCTAACGTGTTCTTTTAGAGAACAAATCATATATTAGATAAGAAGAATTACTTCAGCATACACCAAGTAAAATCTTCTTATTTGGAGGTGCGGGGAATCGAACCCCGTGCCTCTCGCATGCGAAGCGAGCGCTCTACCATATGAGCTACACCCCCTCACGTGATACAACTTATAGAAAGTAATATTGTAATCATGAGATCGAGACCCAACATATTCCAATTCTTCTTAAGTTAACAAATGGCACAGAGAAGTCGATAAATGCTTGAGTCTTAAGAGCATAAATCAAATTAGATTAGCTTGAAATAAATATGATGCAAAGTGTTCATCCGACAAACATACCTAACACTCTCATAGCGTGACAGAGAACCATCGGAAATTGAATCGTAGCTGAGAGAATATGAAATTATGAACAACAGATGCAGAAATCATTGATTCACTTCAAATTCCATTCGTTGGCGTTCGAACTGTCTATCGTGCATTATTCCATTTGTTGGCAGTCGAACCGCCCATCACGCATTATTGAGCTCACATCCTTAAGTGTCTACATTGATAACCCATTAGGTGTCGATCTACCCACGTCACCAGCTCAGTAACCCCCGCCGTCTTTGACAGTGATCATACGAGCTCACATCCTTGAAACCATGGCCGGTGACGGTGCTACATAAGCATGGCATGTTGTTGGTAAGCGGAGAGACAATTGACTGCTCACTGCCAACCTTCTCCTCCTACTTCGGGGCCTGTCAAACCATGTACCGCCCATAATTGCTCTCCGGCCGTTGAGGAGCACCACTTAACCTCCTCATCATTCCCATGGAAAGGTCGCCCGCATTCATGCATGACAGCTGCATCTTCGCCTACGTCCCCTTCTCAGCCACTGCAGACCGCCGTTACTGCACACCGTTGCCTGTACATCTCACGAGAAGTCGCGCGCATCCACTTTCCCATGGTTCCTCTTGCCGCAGGCTGCCGTACAACAGCGTCTCACCCACCATCCTCGTCCTGTTCCTCCGGAGCAGAGATCCAGCGGCGGCAGGCCCGAGGCAGCTGTCAGCGCCGCTGGTCACCGACATCCTCCTCGCCTTTATGTCCAACCGCGAGCTGAAGTAAATGTTCACCGTTCCTTGGCACATTCCGTAGCCGCTTCTCTCCCTCCGCCCTCCTCCTCCCCCTCGCTCCGTGGCCGTGTCACCGTGATCCCGATCACAGGAACGAAAGCGATAGAGCACGCCATCTAACTTCGGCGAATCCACATGACGGCAAAGAACGCATGCCACAAGATCTTGAGCAAGCCATTAAATCCTTTAACCTGACAACCAATCTCTCACAGTCAGGTTTGAAGTGCATCTAATGCCACTTTATCTCCAGAATACGATCGATCAAACATTGGAGTCCGAATGGTGTGCGAAAACGCTCAGCCACAGCCATCAAATCAAGAATTAGGTATCCGTTGCACATAGTTATCTTATTGATATTATAATTTTTATATTCAAAAAATATATATTAAAATTTAAAGTGAAAATTAATTATATTGACAGAAAATATAACACAATTAACATAAAAGTAACCAAAAAAAAATATTTTTAATAATTTTTTTATTTTTAATAAGTGTAACATTAAAATTATCTTTTTGTCTATCATTTTTACGTCGATCCGATCCGATGTATAATATCATATGATATTTTTTTTATATTTAGAATAAATAAAATTATATTAAAAAAATTAATATAAAAAATTAGATACAAAATTATAATATTAATATAATTTAAGTACAAAGAATAAGATGGAAGTAGCCCTATGTTTTCCCACTTGTCTCGCCTTGATGTGCTCCAAAGAGTTAGCATCATGTCCACTTAAGTCTGCATTCATGGTGTGACGTATTCAACTGCTCGAGTCCCCCACCTTCGTCCTGTCTGCACGAGACTTCCCCGTCGATCACTGCTGTCGCATTAATGGCTTCCAGCTGCCATGATTGCAGCTCAACCTCCGAGCCACGTATATATACGCCAACCTTAGCTCCCAACTGTCTCATCACAAGACTAACCTTGTGATCTCTAGCTAGCTAGCTCACTGCCATGGGTGTCAACAGCGATGCTGCAGCCGTCTACGGTCACAAGCTGTCGACGGTCGTCCCCGGGTCGGTCTCCGGGGAGGCCGTGGTGCATGAGCTCGCCGACGTGGACCTCGTCATGAAGCTGCACTACGTGAGGACGGTGTACTACTTCGAGCAACACGAGACGATCGACGGGCTCACCATTGTGGACATTAAGAAGCCGATGTTCCCGTGGCTGAACTCGTACTTCCCGGTGACCGGTCGAATCCGGCGGACCGAGGCGGGGCGGCCCCTGATCAAGTGCAACGACTGCGGGGTGAGGATCGTGGAGGCCAAGTGCTGCCGGACCCTCGAGGAGTGGCTGCGGGTGCCGCACTCGGCCAGGTGGAGGCCGCTTGTTCCGGACAAGGTCCTCGGCCCGGAGCTGCACTTCTCCCCCATGGTTTACGTTCAGGTGATCCTCTCCCTCACCTATCTGTTGATTCCATAGATATGCATCATGATCTGTCCTACATGGGCACTGTTATTGGATTGTAATGGTCGTTCCCGTCGGTCAACCTCACATATTTGTGTCGAAGGGAAGACGAAGATGATGACTCGTTCCGATGTGTCCACAACTGTGCAGAAGACGGTGAAGGATTACTATCTGCCACAAACCGTCTTATAAGTCTTCGGTAACGACACATTAAGACTCGATTATATGTGCGCAGTTGAAAGGTTCGAGTGGAGACGATGCCATGTGACGTGCTTCCTTCTCTTCTCTGCACCATTATGACTTGAGGCCTTTACCTGCTGCTGCTTCGATTCATCATCTTCTTCTCATGTGTTCTTGTTTTCTCATGTGAACAGTTCACTAAGTTCAAGTGCGGAGGGACGGCGATTGGGTACAGCTGGTCTCATGTGCTTGGAGACCCAGTAACAGGGACGAACTGCATCAACCTGTGGGGACGATTGCTCGGTGGTAATCCACCACCCAAATCCCTTCTTCCGCACAGTGCCCGGACTCCTACGGGAAGGCCTGCGAGACAAGCACCTGCATCTGCCACGCCACTCTCGGTCAAGCAGGTCGAACCGGTTGGAGACTTCTGGCTGGTCACCAACGCCTGCAAAATGGCTACGGACTCCATTACCATCACAGAGAGCAGGCTCGAACGCCTGCAATCCGAGAAGCTGAACGGCGTCCCGGCCTTCGAGATTATCTCGGCTCTCTTCTGGCGCTGCTTGGCAAGTGTTAGAAGAGGCGGCAGAGAACCCAGGGTGGTCACCATCTGCAGACACAAGCCTAGGGCGAAGAGGTGTGCACAACTGAGCAACGAGCAGATGATAAGCACAGTCAGTACCTCAGCTGCTTCTCCTGTCGATCTTGACCTGGCAGAACTAGCACAGCTGGTGTCGAAGCAGCAAGTGGATGAGACGAAGCTGGTGGAAGAATCGATCGGCGGCGATGGCGGCAAGCCGGACTTCGTTGTCTACGGTGCAAATCTTACTTTTGTGGATATGGAGGGAGTTGACTTGAGTGGGCTGGACATCAAGGGCGAGAAGCCTGTTCAGGTTGACTGCGTGATCGATGGGGTCGGCGACGAGGGAGCAGTTCTTGTGTTTCCCCGAGGAGCCGATGCCGGTGGCGGAAGCAAAGGAGGAGCGGCGGTGTTGATCCTTCCGGAGGACCAAATCATGAAGCTTAAGGAAGTGCTCAAGAGGGAATTCGACATTGCTTGAGGAGATGCCTTCTCTCTCATTCATGGTGTCCTTCCTTCAGAATAAAGGATTCGATTTCATCACCAAGTGTTCGTCCTAATGTCGTAAGTTCATTCGCACATCATATGTTGCAGACTATTGATATCTGTCAAGATCAAATGTTCTTCTTGCATGCGTTTCTGTGACAACACACCATTAATGGTGAGTAGAGAGATGAAGCAGTACAAACACGTCAAATGACTGTTTGGACACGCCACTTATATTAAATGCATGAAGAGTCGAAGCTCGACAAAAATAATAAATCATTTTGTTTCACTAAATACCACCAAAATATAATAACAAAGCTGAAAGAATCTTTGATTTAATTTGCTTTCTTCTTCTTTTTTTGCCTTTTTATCATATACACGAAGCATATTGTTTGAGAAAATATCAATTTTTTGAGTTTTTCTCGATCAGTCAACTGATTATTCTCAACCCTACAAAAATGATATATCGAAACATACTGTCACTCTCGTTATTATGTTGGAGGGATCAAAGGTACCTTATTGTTTGATTCAGTCGACCTCATTAATTGTTATTAGATAGGTTGTCTGAATCGATTTCTATTTATTACAATTGACTCTTCTTTCTTGTACTCCTTTCAGTTTTCTCTATAAAGATTCGCTCACCTTAGCCATCGATGGAATCCTTTTGTCGGCTCGTATGCATTCTCTTTCTCGGATCTTTGTTGTTTGATTTTATCTTGTCGATTCTTCGACATCCTCTCGCATCTGTCGTTGCCTTTATCCCTAAATTATAGTTTCTATGGAACCCGCTCTTATCTCTAAACTAAAATAATTCGCTATCTACTTCTACTATAGCAATTAATAAAGCACCCGAATACTTTGAGTTGCATTTATATCGAACATAGGCCTGAAATTTCCTTGATACAACCGCAAATGTCGAAAAACCTCGTCGAAATTTTCCTTGAGATGTTATCAACAACTAAATTATTGTATCATAGTTATGAAGCTTAAGTTCCCTTAAAAATGGGATAAGTCCATATATGACTCCATAAAATCTCCATGAACCTTATTCATTTCTATCTCGTATGCTAGACATACCTTCTTATAATATATGACAATACCAAATCTTTTATATATATCTGTAATAATCATCTTTAGTGTATAATATAATCAGCTAAGAACCAATTAGAACACTTATGATTGTCTCTATTCATTATGATGGGAGTATTGTATTAGTGCTTATTAACTTCTTTCATCAAATGATCATGAATTCAAAAAAATAATTTAAAAATATTTTGTTAAGATATTTTTATGAAGTGTTTACAATGTTTTCATTAGTATTTCTAAAACAATGCAATGAGAACATAAAAACACAATATATCCAACATATGCAATAACATTTATGTAGAGTTGACTAAATATGAAAAAGGCAGAGGACAACAATATGAAAAGTAAAAATAAAATAAAATATTTATTTATACTTTCACTAATTTTTTTTTCAAACTTTAATCAAATTTGAATGGCTAAAAAAGTTAAAAAATGAGACAACTATTTCACATCATAAATCACCTTTGTTAACTATTTTCACTAAATATTGATGGATTCAAAAAATAATCTAAAAATATTTTATTAAGATGCTTTTATGAAGTGTTTATAATGTTTTTCTTCGTATTTCTAAATCGTTAGATAGAACATAAAAATAATATATATCTAATATGTTAGTAATTCTTAAATTCATTACGCCATATTATATATACATAATTGTACTATGATAAAATTATTTTATTATAATATTTTTATGAAGTATTTTTTTTTGGGCAATCACTATAAATTCAAACCAATAACATAACATTTATGTAAAGTTGACTAAATATTGAAAAAAAATTAGCACGATAATCCAAAAAGTCGAAGAATTCTCAAAATATTTGTTCCTACTTTGATCAATTTGAATCACTAAAAAAGTTTAAAGATGAGATAGCAATAACATATCATAATCACCTCAGACTTATTGACTACTTTCACCCAAATGATCATGGATTTGAAAAACACAATCTAAAATATTTTGTTAAGGTATTTTTATGAAGTGTTCAATGTGTTTTCGTTCATATTTCCAAAACACTGTAAAGAGTTTTTAGAAACACTACATTCCATATTTACAAAGTGTTTTGACATCCACAAAGAGAGCAATCTCTCTAAAATCAAACCAATAATATCTATGTAAAGTTGACTAAACATCGAAAAAGCTAAGCATAACATTGTGAAAACTTGAAGAATTCTTAAAACATTCGTTTCTACTTTCACTGATTTTTTCAAAACTTTGACATACTTTAAATCACTAAAAAAAAATTAAAGATAGAACAATGACATTAAATTATAAATTACCTCAGATTTATTAACCCCCTTCACCAAATGATTATGGACTCAAAAAATAATCTGAAAAATGTTTATAGTGTTTTCATTCACATTTCTACAACACTATAAACTATTAACATAAAAACACTATATATGTAATATTTTAATATTTATTTATTTATTTTCATTACACCATATTTCATATACATAATTATACAACAAAATTATTTGCATCATGCATTCGAAAACACTAATAAAAATATTTCTTCACAGTATTTTTATGAAGTATTATAGTGTCAACCTTTCTGTAATAAAAATATTTCATTCTCTTGCAATTCAAATAAATCATTAGAGTATTTTTATAGAATATTATAATGAAAATGATAAATCATTTGTCTAAGATCGAAGTCGTTTAGAGGGACTAATTGAGTTAGCTTTGGTTTAATCATGCCAACTTAGCCAATTGGGCCTTAATTATAATTGATTTGAACTCATTGGGAGACTCATTCAATGACCCAAAAGTTGGGTCAAGTGGTGGCACCGCGTAGTGGAACCACCTGTGAGTTGGAAAACTAAAAAAACTCGATCTCCGAGACTGTTAAGTAATGGTACCGTTAGATTGAGTGGTGGTACCACCAGTGACAGTGTGTCAAGCGATGGTACCACTAGACTAGGCGGTGGTACCGTCGAGTGTCAAGCTACAAGAAGTGATACCGCCCATACCTCGAAATCTCGGGTATTTGAATTTTGACTTAAAGTTTTGAAGCTATTTGAGGCCTATAAATACTCCAATTATTCCTATATAGAGTAGCAAGAAAGTTGAGCTAAATTATGTGATTCTAAAGTTGTAAATCCTATTAGAAAGTTGAGTTCTCTCCTCGTAAAGCTTAAAAAGAATTCTAAGGGAGATGTGTGAGGAATACCTTATAAAAGAGGGTTGTAAAAGATTATCTCCTAAACCTATGAAAAGAAGAAGAGGGGTGTAAAAGGGTAGTTGATCTTCGTTCGTTGAAAGAAGATCGTTAATGGATACGGATCACCTTGATGGAAGGGGAATCAGTAGAGTGAATGTTGGTCACGACGACTGAACCACTATAAATTCTGGTGTGCTAATTTCCATTCTACTTTTCATTACTGTCATTACTTTCTAAGTTAATTGCTAGTTCATTTAACTCTGAAGTCAAGCTCTTTTCGAAACAAGTTTAATCGAAAAGAAATTTTGAACTGACATGATTTTTATCCACTGCACTAATTCACCCCCCTCTTAGTGTCGATTGGACCATAACAAAACAATTAAAATTCTTTTTTAAGATAAAATATGGTTAAAAAGTAAATTGAACTCTAAATTGTAATTTCTACTAAATCACTTGCATTAGACTAAACCGATCCATATATATATATATATATATATATATATATATATATATATATATATATATATATATATATAGTAGTTTCTACTAAATCACTTGCATTAGACTAACTTAATTGATGGAAAAACTTGAGTATTATGTAATAATAATAATAATAATAATAATAATAATAATAATAATAATTTTTATGCGAACCTGTTTTCAACTAGTTATGCGAATGTTTTATTGCCGTTGGTTGGTATGATCATATACATCGAACGGCCAGTGATTTATCACGTGAGATGCACGAGATAAACGCCCGCACAAGTTTAAAGGCCCCCCCCGCGTGCCGCCGAAGGGAAAAGCCCTAATCAACCCCCGAGCGCAAATGGCGAAGTCGCTGCGATCGAAGAGGAAGAAGAGGCTGAGGACGTTGAGGAGGGAGATCTCGGAGCCTTTCTACGAGAAGAAGGAGGCGGCCAAGCTCGCCGCCCAGGATGCCGCCCTCGCTGCCCCCAGGCTTCCTGTGAAAGCTCCCGTCGCTGCCGATGAACCCGCGGCCGAAACATCCGCCGCCATGGGTGAGTCCCATCGGTCCCCTATTCTTGCTTACCGGATTATTAGTCTTCCATCCGGAACCTGCTCTTGTTTATTATG